>NW_013666444.1:343639-356909 GCF_000517525.1 Limulus polyphemus
ATATGACTGAAAAATTTCATTTTTTCTGAAAAGGTGGTGTCTATTTACTTGTGACCATGCTGTGTATGCTATGTATTATTCAGACATAACCAAACTACTACCATGTCACTACATAGTAAATACATAGTGTGTTTGCTGGATGACATCTCTATTTCCTTTTGGTGAGCAATATCTTGGCTTCACCTGTAAACAATTCTTGGAACTGCTTGCCCTCTTCACAAAGTTAAACCATTTCCTCTTTAATGATGTGATTTATGATGAGATAGATGAAATCTCTGCTGGTTCAATGATAGTCAGTAATTTTCTATGCTTCCATGAATGCAAGTGGCTAGAAAATTGCCCATGTGATTTTAAACCTGTCCTTTACAAATGCTGTATTGATGACACTTTTTTGCTATTTCGACAATTGAGTCACATTTCCAAATTCCTTTCGTACCATAATTCCCAACATCCCCAAATTAACTTCAGATTTGAACTTGATACTTACTTCTCTGGGCTTTGCACTTGGGACTTCCCGCTTTTTTCCTTTATTTGGTGACAGAGTACAAACTTTAGTTTCTGAAGCTATGTGGTAATCAGCTACGCAGCAGATGATACAAAATTTTTGGAAGTCAAGGCACTACAGCATTATATCTGAGAAAGAGTTATAACTGATGGTGTTATAATGAGGCCGTACTGTAATTAGTGCTATTAGTGCTAAAATGTGCTATTCGGAGTGCAAGGGTGTCATGTGACACAGACAATTGAAGATTACGAATTTAATTTAATATTTCCTTTTAATATTAAGAAATTAAAACTTAGATACTATAAAAATTTGAATTATGGTCTACAATTTTATGGTAAGCTTATTAGCATGCATTAAAAATAAAGTTAATAAATTAATTCTGAATGTAATTGCATTAAACATAGGATTAAGTGAAGTATGTTGCAATATCCCCTTGAGCAGAATAGATATCATCCACTATACAGAGATCAAAGACACAAGCAGCTAGAATAGGGCAAATACAGTGGTTTTTCAAAACAGACTCGCCTCTTCTTGCACAAAGGCTATCTCAATTGTTGACTACCCTCTAAATAAACAATGTACCAGGTTTGCATCATTTCTGAATATGTACATATCATGTGACTATTCTCTATCAATAGTATTACACCACCTGTGATGGTGCAACTAGCTCCCTCTACTATTCTCACTCAATCCCCACATTGTTGATTGTCATCACATAGTTTAGAAAGTTTTTTCCAAGTGTGGCTACAATTTTTGATTGTGCTTTGTTTCCATTTCTGACAAAGTTTATTCAACAATTTCTAATTTTCGTGTTTGATTTTATTCGTTTCACAAATTTGCATTTGAAATTTTCTCGTTCCTGAATTCTACGTGTTTTAGTATGAATTCAAGGTTTCCTGTGGTATACAATGATATTACTGTGACAGGTGACTATGCACATGGCACGACTTCCCTGGATCAGTTTTATCTGCTGTAGAATTACATGCCTTGGTTCACACGGAGTTCAAGTCTTACTTTAAGCCTGTGTTTTCTTCTTCTTTTCAGTGTGACACTGTTTTTGAGGAAGAAGACACTCATTGAGTTGCCGCTTTGGTCTCTTCTTTTTCTTGCACCTTTCATGTCTTTCAACTGGGGGAGACTTGTTCTTCTCCTCCTTTCTTCCTCTGGCTTCAAGTTCTCCCAGGAGAGTTGTGGTAAGTTTTTCAACATGTATACTTCACACTAGGTTGATATACCCATGTTAGGCCTGGTTCCAATGCCCTTTGCATGACTTTGCCCTTCTTTACATGTGGGAGATTTACATATTTCACGTCATCAATGCTCGGAATTTGGTAAGTTAGATATTTAGGTGTACTTTATCTATGTTACTTTTGTTTAATGGTAAGTTAGATATTGAATATTACTTTGTAATTTCAGTAAATTTAATCGTTATGCATATTCATTAATTTTATGTATTTTTAATTCGTTATTAATAAGTACTTCCCCATTTTTTGTCAGTGTGTGACTTAATTTAGTGTCCTTTGTTGTCTAGGTTATTTTCAGTGTATGGCAAATTAGTTTATTCTTATTCAGGTGTTTTCTAGGTAATTTTTATTAGTTTGTTTTTTCATTATTATTGCATATTTTGTGGACTAGGTACATTTAAATGATTTGTCTAGTTCGTATTTATAAGTACTGTATTAACTTGGTATGTTTCAATAGTTTGTACCTTACTAACATTACTACAAGTAACATATATTTCATTGTTCCATTTGTTTTTGTTTTTTTCAATGTAGTTGTTACCTATGTACCTTCTCATCCCCATTTATGTCAGTTTCAGACTTCATTACGTGTCCTTTGTTGTTTCAATTAATTTCGTGGAATAGTATATTAGATATTCCTTATTTATGTGTTTTCTCAGTAATTTTCGTCTGTTTACATGTTTGTTTTTATTACATACTTTATGGACTGGGTACATTTAGATAGTTTGTTTGTTTCATATCTAAGTACTTTGTTAATTGGGTGTGTTTGGTCAGTTTGTACCATCCATATCACTACTAATAGTAACAAGTAATTCTTTGTTCTCATTGAATAATTTTTTTTTTCTCATTGTATGTACCTTCTCCTCCTAATTTTAGTCCATGTAAGACTTAATTCTGTGTCCTTGTCGTGTAGGTTACTTTCTTGGTTTGATACTTTAGAAATTGATTATTATTGTGTTTTCTTGGTAATTTCTGTCAGTTGGCATGTGTGTTATTTTTAATTTCTTTGTGGACTAGAAAAATTCTGATACTTTTTACATTTGATGTTCATCAGTCTTTGTTTACTGTGTATGTTTCAATAGTTGGTACGTTACATATCATTACTACTAGTAAAAGCTATTCATTGTTCTATCTCATTTTTTCACGAGTGTCTAATTGTGCTGTCCTTTCCCAATTTTCATCAGTGTTGGACTTACACTTTTGCCTTGTTATTTCACTGATGTGTTTGTTTCTTTCCCATTTGTAGGGCTAAGCTTAGCTTTGGTTCCTAGACAGATATTTACATGTTTTGTTGAGGAATATAAACTTTTGCTCAAATTTTACACTCCATGTGTCTTGCATTCTTCCTTCTCTAGTTTATCTGGCACCTGCTTACTTCCTCCCATTCTCAGTCCAAAGTCCACACTCTTCTACTCCTACATGATGCAGAACAGGTTGGTTTCCTTATGACAAGGGGGAAGTCATCGGGTGGGTTCTTCTTTCTAACCTCAGTCAAGCTCAGCCTTCTCCTCTTTGTCTTTGGAGAGAGCAGTTCACCCGTCCCTCACCTTTTTATGGCTCAGTGTGTTCTGTCTCTTTGGTTATGTGGACATCTTTGGAAGCTCATTCCCATGGGTTGGACTCGTATGCCTTCCCTTTGAACACTCCTTGATCTGTGGAACTTCTCCTCAGATCCCTGGTTTGGTGGTTGAGTTAAGTAAAGACCTCAATGGGGGTGCTGCTTACTCTGCCTCATCCTGATTTACGTTTTTTTCTTTCGGTAACTGAGGTTCTTACCTTGACTCCCAAAAGATTTCCAGTCTTTGGTGAATCAAGAACTTTTTATCTATATCACCTTTCTTGAGCCTTGTTTCACCTCACATTACTATGGTACATTTCCATCTCTTCACTGTGGTCACTTATTTTACTGAGTCAGTGGGTACCAATTCCTGGTCTCTGTGCTTTCAGATACTGGATCTCTTTTCTGAATTCACTGTCATCACATTGTGATACTCGCTTGCCTTTTTCCTGGCTCCTTCCATCTGGTGGTGGTTTGATTATCTTCCAACAAGATTCTCATCCCCAATTGGTCCATCATTTCACAGATGTTGCCACTCTCTGTCTTCACACATGGTTTTGTCATGTCCATCGTCTCAACCCAGGGTCTGACTCCACATTTTGTATCCTTCCTTCTTGATCCATGAGATTTTCTTCGATGTCCCCATTTCCTAATAATGTTAGTATACCTCTGACTTTGGTCTCTTCAACTTGGTTTTTGTCCTTCCCATCCTTCCTTCCTTTTCTTCACCCAGTAGTTTGTCAAAGGCTTGTCAACCTTGTTCGCACCAAGCACTCGGGCAGCCTTCTCTATCTCCTTCCATTTCTTCTCGGTTTTGTCTCCCCCTGTCCTTTCCCTTCTATCCGGTCCTTTGCTTTGCCTATTGGGATGTCAATGTGTTCTTTGTCTTAATGTTCCATCTACCTTCTCTCCTTCATGACCTAATTCCATCTCCTCCTTGCTTGTGGTTATTGTTGTTCAGATTTGTTTTACCATTCATGTTACCCACATCCTCACCATCCCTCCTATACTAACCTCTATCTCCACCCAAGTCCTTCTTTCCTAGAACCTGTGCTGCCAGTAACTGTTCTAGTTTTTTCACCTATTTCTTTACCTTCCATTTCTCACTTGTAGTTCCATTCCAATCCAGATAGGCTTCCTTGTCTGGTTTGTTCCTTCGGGTTTTATTGGCATGTTTTGCCTCTTTTTAGGGCTCATGTTCCTGACTTTTTATTCTTTGGAACCCTTCAGTTTCCATTGTTCTGTAACCTGTTACTCTCACTGGATAGGTTTGTCAACTTATCCGACTGGCTTATTCGGACTTGTCCATGGAAGGTTGCCGTCTCCACAATATCTCTTTGCATCACATTACTATGTCTTTTGATGCTTGCCTTTGCCATCCTTTGAAGGAGATCATTCAGCTGGAATGTGAACTACTCCCAGTATCTTCATCACTCATTAGCTGCTTGTTCTGGCTGTGTCTTCCTCCCATGGTAATTCTACACACATCCATTTGCCTTTGCCTGGGTTAAGTATTATTGCTTCCTTTCATCTATGTTTTCTTTTCACTTGGCTAATCTTAGCATCTTCTTTACAGATCCCACCTTATGGCTGTTTTTGCCTGGTCAGGTATGCTTTGTTGTTCTGTAAGACCACCAGGCACCTTCTTGGTGTATATCTATGTATTATAATTACATCTTTAATGGACTTCATGAGTAAAGCAAAAGGGGATTTCTGCCAATCCCTGCCGACCCTTTAATTCCTTGATTGGGTTTGGTCTGCTTTTCAAAATAGAGATACACAGTCACCCATTGCACTGTCTCCTGTGTAACATTCCTCTGAACTCTCCACCATCTTTTTTACCTTTTCTTTTTTTTAGAGTAGAGCATGGGAGACCTTATCATTCTCAGTTCCAACTTGCTGGGGTGGTGGACCATGAAGGTTTCCTCATATATTTTGCTATACTTATGCTCATTTATCCACTCAGGAGAAGAGGACAAAGCTGATTCCCTACTGGCACTTCCCCCAAATGTTTTCTGCCTGAGCAGACTACACTCAATAAACCCAGTGATCAAATATTATTTTGGGCCAGCCTATGTGGGATCCTCCTTATAATTCTGGGTTCAGGATGACAATGCCCCATTTCTATGGTTGTGTGCAGTATACGCCTCTCATTAATTTCGGTTGTGGAAGGTTCTTTCTTGCTTCTGTGGTTGGGTTTTAGACACTTCATCTGCCTTGTAATACAGACACCGGAACATCACCCGTTCCTATGGTTGGGCAAATGCTGCTTGTACTTCTAGTAATTCTGGATACAGGATGTCTCTACCTTGCATTTATGGTTGAGTGAGTTTTGATTTTACCTGTAATGCCTATTACAGCTTTCCCTATTCTTATGGTTAAGTTGAGGCAATACTAAGACTCTGTAATGCCATGTTTGGTTTGTCATACTTCTAGCACCCATGGTGGTTTTGGGAATTTGTCTGGTTACGACTGTTTGTTCACTTTATTTTCATAATTTTGGTCGCTTGACGTACGACGTTCTGTTTACTTATGGTTGGGGTTGTTGGATATTGATAACATGGTCCACATGCCCTAACCATTTATTATGATTACATTTACTTTTCTCGTTATCTGGTGATACAACTTGCACCTTTTTAATGCTCTTGCAATTGTGCAAGCATTACCTTTTCTGCCCATTTTATGCTACTTGCCTAATTCCTGGGTGAAAAGCATATCTGTTCCAACTTTCCACTTGGTTTATTCTTTGTGCACCTATACCAGCTTCCTATCTATGTAATGTTGGATTCTAGCTTTTCTGTGAGGAGAGGTAAGTTCATTTCAGAAGTTTACCTTTTCTTACACTGAAAATGTCTTTCCAATAGGTACTTACATCCTTTCACACACTTTCCTCCCTTCCTCTCCACTAAAGCTGGTGTTTTTATTCTAGTACCTGCCAATTCTCGAAAGTGAGAATTGAGCGGGAATAGCAGAAGGAGCTAGTTGCATCATTATAGGTGGCACAGTACTGTTGGTGGAGAGTAGTCACATGATATGTACATTTTCAGAAATGACACAAAACTGATGGTGCACTGTTTACTAAAATTTTTTTTAGCAATGCTTAGAGGGCAGTCAACAATCAAGATAGCCTTTGTCTGAGAGGAGGTAAGTACCTATTGGAAATACATATTCAGTCTGCTCTTTGCTTGTTATTATCCTGTGTTCCTAGAAGCATTATTTAATTTAATAAAACAATATTTAGTGCAATAATATTGTGAATATAATAGAGTTAAGTTTTATTGAGAGTTGACAGCAATAAATATGACAATCCGGGTAAGTACTATATTTCTTGTTTTTCATGTGTATTCTATATTTATTATTATAAAAGTAACAAAAATGTAAAAATGGGAAATTTTTTAGGTTATATATGGTTAGATTAGGAAAAAGAAAGAAAATGAATAATAGCAGAAATTTTCATGAGTTGCACTATTCAACAACTTGCAAATAGCCCATGTATTATATAATTCGATAGGGTAACATGAGCTACACATTTTCCAAGTGACTTACAACTTGTGTGTCAGGATTATTAGTTAGCATGGTTCAAAGGACAATAAAACAATATAATTTAAGTATATATAGATGTATACTGTTACAGTTTAAAGCTATTTAGGATAAACAAATGTAGTTTCATGTTACAATTTGAAGTCATTCTAGAAAGAAAAAGAAACCATGGTGGTTAAGAGTTTGGTCAGAGTGACCAACCTCATATAGATTTAGGATAGAGAAAATAACAGAAGAAATATAAAGTTTTACTGAAAAAAGTTTGAAATTTATTTAGGAGGTTTTAAAGATTATTCAAATGAAATTTGAAAATTTATTGATGAACATGAAAAGCACTTTGCACTCACTTTGACTTCATATATTCATGGAAAAATATTTTGTGAAAATTCTGATTTTGTGTCTACAGATGACTTATTGCATGCTAGAAGCTTGCAAAATTTTTAGAAAATTACAGTATCGAAACTATAAAGATCGATTTGAGTTCACGAACTTGACTGATTCAATTGAGTGCATAGCGAGAGTATTAACACTACACCTGCATTTTTTATGAATACCCATCATGATATTGGTTTTTCAAGTTAAACCTGAAACACATTATAGCAAGGGTACAAGAAATTGAATTTGTCAGATATGCAATTTTATAGTGTAAACAAAGTCTTAATTACTTGAATTTTAAGTTAGATGTTTGTTTTGTGTATGTAATTCCTGGTCTCTGAGAATAAACTATTATTTCATTCAAAACAAGTTATAATTAATGAATTTAATTGTTGTATTTTTCTGAATATATATTTATTTCTATCATTTGCTGGCTTGGAATGTTTACATCTTTTTTGTATATTTTCCTTCTTGCCACAACTGCATAAAATCAGAAAAGAAACAAAATGACTTACCAAGAAGTTGAAACAATATTAAATGAAGTTACCCAGTCTAAGGATGGGAAGGTAGACTATCTTCGTTTGTGTGCCACTATTATTTCTGTTGCAAATCATTGCCACTATATAGCTGAGAGTAAAATTTCCTCCATTGAAGCTCAGAAAAGAGTAAACTCAAGGACTTTTACACGCAGGCCAGGTTAGAGGTTTTATTTTATTTTTGGTAAAAATATAAATTTATTTTACTGTTAAGGTATGAAGCTTCTAATATTAGCAGTAGCATCTTGATTTTTATTATACCTCCGCTGCAAAGCCATTCAAGCAGTCTGCCATTGCTAGTGGTAGGGCAAATAAGATTTTATGTTGTATCTACAAAAATATTGAATGCAAGTCTATAGAGGTTATAATTTCATTGTATAGGTCACTGGTTTGGCCACATTTTGAGTATTGTGTTCAGTCTTGGGCTCTTTAACTTAAGAACTACATTAAATTGTTGGAAAGGATTCAGAGAAGGGCTACTAGAATGGTGCCTTGGATGGATGGGTTATCATATGAGGAGAGGTTAAGATCTCTGAAGTTGTTTTCTCTTGAAAAAAGAAGAGTTAAGGGTGATCTGATTGAGGTGTTTCAAATTGTAAAGGTAATTGATAGTGTTGATGCATCATCTTTTTTCATACTTAAAATTAAAGGTGAGAATAGGAGGACTAGAGGCCACAAGTATATATTTTGGAAAGGTAAGAGTCATCTTCAGCTAAGACAGTTTTGTTTTTGTGACAAGGCTGTTGGCCTTTGGAATGGGTCGCTTTTGGATGTTGTGGAGGCAGTAAATTTGAGAGAAAGCTTGATAAATGTAGAAATGATAATGGCTGTGTTTAAGATTTTTTTAAATTTATTTATTTAATTGTTTTAGTTTAGCTTAGATGATGGAACAGCTGAAATGGACCAATAAGTCCCATGTTGTTCCTAGACATTATGTTATGTGTTATGTTCTATTGGTTTGCCATTGTTCATTGGTGGACAGGATATCTCAAGATTAGATAGGTTGATTTTGACCAAAGTTATACAACAGGTAGTGTGTCAAAGTTCTAGATGTGTTAGCTTTTGAAAATCATTGTTCCCAATTTAAACAATCACTGACACAGAAATTTTTTCCTTGTAGACAGTTACTATATCATCCAACATGGAGGACTTAAACATATAGTATAACATTGGTGGAGCATAGTTGTTTCATAAACAGAGTTTGCACTTGTTGATTTAAGTTCTTATTGATAGTTATTTGCTTCTGTGGAAGTTTAATTTATCCAAAAAGTTTTCAATTGTATATATTGTTTTCAATTGCGTGATAATCATTTAATAAATTTTTAAAATATATTTCCGATACGTTACCTTACCTCCTTTCACAAAAAGCTTTCTCAACTAGTACTGCCCTCTATCAGTGAAAATTTTTTTGCTGGTCACTAGCCTTGCAACTCCCACTTCTATCTGCATATCAACATGTAAATGGCCATGCAGCAACCCTCCACAATTAGGCGTGTGACACTAACCCTATCATACCTACCACTCTCTTTAATCATATACCTGTTTATCACTTCTCGATTGGCAGTCTTACTGAGTAGACATGTTTGTTTTTGCTCACAATTTAGTTATTATATCCATGCACTTTTACTTTTGTGTGTTTTTCTAATTCAGTTATTGTCATTTTTCCATATTTTTTTGTGAGGAAGCATGATTTATTTTCATTATCTACTCTCCCTTTATTTATTCTTTATTCAAGTTATCTACTGATGACATGATGACTATCATCCATAGAAAATGGTATAATTTCAAGCAACATTCTGTCATTACAGTGCCAAGGTGTGTGTGTGTACATGTGGATGTAACTTTGGGCAGCCTTTCCCCCCTCCTGAATATGTTTATCTGTTGCATATCATTTTGATGGTCTTACCCAGGCCTCCTCCTCTCTTTTGTAAACTTAATTAATCAGGTATGTTGTGTTTTGTCTTTGTCTCCTGTTTTCCTTTAAGATGCTACCCATACCATATTAGGGGATTAATCTTTGGGTCATTCTTTAGTTTTTCCTCCTTAACCAGATATTGGAGCTCTTGCTACTCATATTGGGGAACAATTGTATTGGGAAAGATTGATATGCTTTAGCTTTGGTAGTTCCAACTACCCATAATTAAGCTCATACCTTCTGGAATTCTTCTTTTGTGGGGTTCAGAACCTGATACTTTGGTTAATTTTCCTTTTTCCCATATACTTTTTATGATATCCACTATTATGTGTGCATTATTTTCCCTTCACTTTTTGGTTGAGGCTATTCATCTGTCACATTCAGGGTTTTCTGTTTGTCATAGTAGCCTCTTTATTGCTTCCATGGCATGCCTTTCCTCTTCAGCTCTTGTTTTACAGATGTGGATGCTCTGCTGTTGGGTTCTTCTAGGTCTGGATACTGTTTTATCTAGGATTCGTTTACCCTTCTCTTCACTGTGTGAATTGCGTATGGCACCGTTTCCTTGCATCAAGAGGTGTTTGGGGGTTTTCCTGACTCTTTAGAGTTCGAGGTTGATTTGGCTTGTCTACCTAATTTTCTATCCTTATGTCCTCTCTGTTGTCTCCCCTTCTGATCCCCCCCCCCTTCAGTGGAATTCCATTTCTTGCCAATGTCAGTTGAAGGTGGTTCGAGACTTACTTCTCAATAGTGCCATTTAAGAGAAAATATTTCTTATTAGGGGTTTATTCTAATATTTTTTTTATTTTTTTTGGTTCCCAAACTAATGGGAGATTGGCACCCAGTTTTTGATTTATCACCTTTGAACTGCTTCCTTATCATTCTCAAGTTCACCATAGAGTCATACTTAACTATTTGTTGGGTTTTCACTCCTGGTTTGTAGGTGAAGTAGTTCAATATGTCGGATACATATCTACATGTTCCCATCTCCCCAGCATCCAGACATTTTCTTCGTTTTGTTCATCATGTGTGTCAGTTTTGGGCTTTTCTTTTCTGACTTGCATAAGCTCTCTATGTGTTCTGCCAAATGATCTAGACCTTTGCTCAACTGCTTCATTCCCATGGCCTTTGTTTACACCATTTCATCGATGAATGGCTACTTCTAGTTTCCTTACAGGCTGACACTGCTCTACATACACAGTTTCTTCTTTGAGAAGATGCCTGGGTGGGTTGGCTTATCAAAGTGTGGAAGTCATTCTTTACACCTACTCAACTTCTGGCTCTTCTTAGTGTGTTTCTCATCTCATTTCTCTGTCGGGACCAGCCTTCTCCCCTCAGTTGAGAGCTATGGAATGTCTCGTATGTGGAATCTCTTATTTTCCTTTTCCTTCTCCTTGTGAGGTTCTATGTCTCTTTTGGGGACATGGGCTTCTCTTGAGGCCCCATTCCAATTGGTCATGCCCATATGCCCCAACTTCAGTGGGTTTTGATAGACCAATAATGCCTTAATCGTTTTCCTTGGATGCTCCTCTTACTCTTTCTCTTCACTTAAAGTCCAAATTTGACTAGTGGTTAGATCGGACCAATATTACTGCAGGGGTTTCCTCTTCCTCCTCCTCGTCTGGATTGTCACCTTTTTTACAGCTGCTTCTTTTTCCATCTGGGAAGCATTTCTTGATACTCAGGAGGTTTAAGGGTGGGGAACTCTTTTCGACGTCATTCTCCATATCAATCTCTTGAACGTCTTGCTGTCTTTTGGGTAGTACTTACCTTCCTACTGGCTTATCAGAACCAGGTTGTGATGATCTTCTCTGACAATTCTATGGTACTGCCCTACATCACCAGACATGGGTACACCAGGTCGAGAGACCTTTAGTTTTGAATTGTGGATTTTCTGTATTTGGCCCACAACAATCGTGTCACTTTGTTGGCATGCCTTATTACAGATGCCCTGAATCTTGTCGCAGATTGGTTATCTCGTCCCAACAAAATTCTATCGATGGGGTAGTCTTTGGATTCGCTTGTTTTTGGGAGTTGTGTGTGCTTTGAGGTGTCCTCAGTTGGCATGTTTTTGCCTCTCATCTTGATACACACTTTCCCCATTTATGGTCTCCTGATCCTAATCCATTGGTATAAGTAATGGATGCTCTCAGTCAGGATTGAACAGGTCATTACCTCTATGCATATTCTCATAATCATCTTCTTCCTAATGTCATAGACATGTTTGTATTCCTGTTAAGTACCCCTTTTTGAGGTGAAAGGTAGAGGACCCTATTCCCACCGTGGACCTAATGTACAATTTCAGATGCCACCAGGTGTTGGTTGAGGTTGAACTCCCATTTAGGATCTCTTGTGCCATAGCTACTCAACACCTGGGAATCCCTTTCCTGCTGAAAAGTTTTGGAGCCTCTCCATGTTTCTACTCTTTAGGTTCTGGCAAAACGTTTCTGAAGGGCAAAGAGTATACCTGGCTTAAATGTGGTACAGTCTCCCACTGGTGTGATGTTTTTCATTCCTTACCCCATCTCATGGTCCTTTTTTTGAGTGCTTTCTCAAGGAGGATCATATTGTCACTAGCCCTCTACCAGTTCATTTTGGGATTCTAACTTTTGTGAACAGAGGTAAGATATTGTTTTGGAAGTTAACATTTTCTGAAACTGAAAATGTATTTCTGATAAATACTTACCTTCACTCACATCCCCCCCCCCCTTCCTGTCCTCTTTACTTCTGGTGTGATTTGGTTCAGGTAGTTATGACCAATATTAAAGTGATAAAAAGTGCATGATTAGAGAGGGTGGTTGTTACAATAGGGGTAGTGTCGCACTCCTATTAGTTGAGGGTTGCTGCATGATCATTTACATGTTGATATGAGAAAGTGGGAATTGCAAGGCTTGTGGTCAACAAAACATTTGTGCCAATAGAGAGCATAACTAGTCGAGAAAGCTTTTTGTGGGTAGAGGTAAGTATTTGTCAGAAATACATTTGCAGTTTAGGAAAATGTTAATTTTAGGCTTGTGGTGTTGAAAATAAGATTTAAAATTTTGTTCTTTTGTTTATAATCACATTGGGATAGCTTAAGATGATAAAGACTACAAAAGTAAATGACGGAAGAAAGTTTATTAAAAGAGAGTTGAAAGTATTTTATTCTTAATAATATTATATATTTACCTTCAACAATTATTACCCATGCTTGTACTTTTATAACTTGTAATGTTTATGCAGCTTATCATGAAATTGAATGAAAGCAACATTTCATGTCATTCAAACAGCTTTTTAGACATTATTTATTAAAATAAAAATCACAGTTGATATCAAGTGTTAACACTGTGACTGAATATTACTATATATTGGTTTATCTGATTAAGACAGCATTAGAACTGGGTAATTGACTCAGTTAATTGATATAATCAATTATCTATCAGTGTCACATAAAATAATTAATTAATAAATATTATCATTAAATTAATTAATGTCAAAAAAATAATCAACTAAACAGAGTTTGTGTTTCTAGCTGTTATTGTTTTCAGCTATTCCAACTATCTGTTGCGTCAGCGAGGTCACGTGACTAGTATCACGCCACTCCTTCTCTCGAACCTTCGTGAA
>NW_013666444.1:357909-375977 GCF_000517525.1 Limulus polyphemus
GTTATAGCGCAACTGTTGAAATTAAGTGTATTGCAAAGTTATGTTCAGAAAGAATAAACCAGTTTTACTTAAGAAAGGACCTGTGTCGCTAAAGTTTCGTTGGAACAAAAGTTACGGAAAATCGAGTAACGACTGGAGGCGTAACATATCCAAGTAATCAAAATATTGCCTGTATGATTTGTCTTTACTATTTTTGATTAATTCAAGGTTATTCAGCATAATGGAGTAGTGTCATGAATCACAAAAATAGTTAACTTATCAAAACTAATGTTTTCGGTTATTACTATTTTTGATTATTCCAATTATCCAAGACTCATGAGAATATTTAATTAGTTGAATTTTGAGGAATTAATGAGCCCAAGGATTAATCAATTATTATATTCCACTACTTGCCCAACTATAGACAACATAGCTTCAGAGATGTTTGGTGTTTCCATTGTGTTTAAACTTTTAGGAATTATTTTTTGTTCACTGTAATAAAATTCAAATATTTCAGAGCTACTTTAATTAGAAAGTGTTGTTTCTTGTAATATTTCTTTTTCTTAGTACTTAAATATAAAGAAAATTATTGTTTTACTTCAGTACTCTTAATTGCCTTTTGAGCTTGCTAAAAAAATTAATTTGGTTTGCAGATAAGAGTGTTATTCTGTTTTATATATATTCTGACCTTTGTCATCACCATTTAAGAATGGTATCTTCTATTTTAATTACAGAATATACTTATTTCATATAGAGAGTATTTTTATTACAGTTATATAGTTACATTTAAATACCTTTTAAAGTTTTAAACAATTTTTATTGATGCCAGCTAGTTACAATAATTTAACCTGTTTGCTCTTTTGTTTTCAACCACTGCATTATTCATAATATTAATCTTCCTATTTTCCTTCACCTTGTTTTGGTTTTTTAAAAGTAATTTTTGAATTATCCCTGATTTCTTGTGGTAAACCTCCTTCGAAGGTTGCCATTTGTGCATTTTGCAAAAAAAACACTTCTTATGTGTGGGTAAAATATTTTGCTACAAATTATTTAAAGTATATTATAAAGATTTGATATTTGGCAAATGAATAGTTAATATTGGCTAAATACCAAAACCACCCTGCTGTCGCCAGTATTTTTGTTTTTGCAGTAATCCTCCAGTGATCTTCTGTAAATTAAATAAGTTGATTGTTAATCAATGAAAATATGTTTTACTGTCATTGATAAGGGTAATAGAGTTTTTATTTAAAACATACATGATTGTAATTAAGTAATAATTAAGTAGCCAGTTAACCAATTTATTTATGCAGATTATTTGAATATGATAAGCATAAACATTCAATATAAATTTATTTCATCAAATATTTTGCAGTTGCCTACCATGCTCACTAGATAATAAACTTATTTGATTTGATGATGATTTTATTTTATTTGGTAAACATAAAACAAACTTCATATTTACAAATATTGCATCTCAGTAAAAGTTTAGTATATTGTTTAAAATTAAAAACAATGTAATTTTAAACAAAGAACCAAACATTAAAAACATCTTTATTAAACCTTAAGCAATCTTCACATCTCTGTTTAATACTGTATATGTATTACTGTATTTAGATACATTACTTGTACCTGATGATGACAGAAACTTCTCCAAACCTTGCACATTTGTTACTTACTATGTGAAATTTGTAATATTTTTCTTTGTTATTCATTCAACCCATCCCTAAACTGTGCAGCTTACTTTATCTGAAGTTATCTCATGTCTTATCATTGAAGAAAAGTTCTGTAGCTTTCAAAAAGATACATAGTTTAACACAAACATTTTCACAATTTAGTAACAAATGAAAACGTTGTAGAAACTATAAAAAAACTTAAATGTCTATATTACTATAGTTAAATACATCTATCCAGTTTTATTTAACCTTTAAATATAGCTGTTATGAAAGCTGTATTTCATTAGTAAATGGTCAAACCTGTTGATATTTCACCATAACAAGGTTTCAACCAAAATGATGTGTAAAGAAACTAAGGGAAATGCTTGGATCAAGAAATGGATAATATGTTCTCAAGTGGTGATAAGTTTTTAGCAAAAGTAAGGTTATTCTTTGAGGAAGGGGCAGAAAAATTCTAAATAAATCTGGTCAAAAACTTTGCAGCTGTGCAGAAATGTAAATATAAACCTTTTTTATGAATTACACAAAATAGATGTCAGAAAATGACAAATTATTGATTCTAAAATATTTTTTGATTTACAATTGTTGAAATAGACTTGGAATTATCATATAATATTGATTTTAAAATGTATGTGAAAAAGTTATTAAGTGGCAAACAAATATGAAAGGCCAAAGGAAACTCTGTCTTCAGACACAATAATTTAGAATGAAAGTTACTTTTCAGTCCTAAATTTTGTTTCAAAAGATGTATCATACAACAAGACTGCATTGCTTAACATGTAGAAACAATAAAATATTCATTCACTTATCTGTCACGTTTTGCAACAATACTGTGTATATTTTTCAGGACTGTTTGTTATTGTTTTACACTTCTATAAGTGTGTTTATAACAATATTGGTGCATTAAGTAAAATAATTGAACCAACCATGGGAATTGAATAATCATAACTCATTTTATTTATTAGGCAAACATGTACTTAGCTAAAATAAAAACCTAGTGTTTTTGGATATTCTTCAAGTAGCTTAAAGTTAAAGTTCAACAGCATAAAAATTAGAATAACATCAATTTTATTTGAAAAAAAAATTGATAGCTATAAATGACTTTATCTTACAACATTTGAAAATCATTGGAAGATGAAAAAATGTAGCTGGAAAATTTGTTTAGACAATATAGCATTATCGTGTTAAGTAACAGAAATGTTTAATGTTATTACTCTAGCTACAGTTATGTTTAATTTTTTAGAATGATGTAATGATACCAATTAACTTTTTATAAGTTAGTTGTGTAATGGTGTAATCAATTTTTCAGTCTTTTTTTTTTACATGAAAGAAGAGACTTCCATTATAATAATATATGATTTCAGATTAATCATTGTCAGCCATTTAGTCCTAAAGTAACATAAGTAAGTCAAACAAAATTAAAGTAACATTAATGTTTTCTATAAGTGATTAGCTCAGTCAGATTATAGTCCAACTATTTCAAAGCTTATATTTGTATTCCTAGTAATGTGATTGATATGAAAATAAAATCAGTTAAAAACAAGCACTTGAAATTCTTGAATTAAAATTAAATAGTTATAATTATGTGTGGAGAGACAATCTCTGAGGTGGACAGAGTGGGTATAAACTATTATGTAACTTTTCACAAAGAAAACAACTTGTAATAATTATTTAAAAATAATTATAGCATTGGTAAACAGAATGTTTGTTTTCAAAAACATCTTTTTAAGTCAATACTTATACAGTCATATAACATGCATATTCACTTATTTTAAACATCAAAAATATGAAAAACCTCTTTGTCACAAAAATTCTAACTTCTCAAAAGTGAAAATTGGTTCTCTAACAAGTTTGTGCTATAAGAGCAGCAGGTATTTTAAATAACACTAACTTTGATGAAAACAAATTTCCAAAGTCTATACATTATGCTAGGCTGTCTTGAAAAATTCAAGGTGCAAAGATTTACTATGGCAACATTTAAATGACATTTATATTGTTTTAGTAGCTTAGAAATAATTAGTTATTGGCTGAGGCCTTAACTGGATTATTGTGGACTCCAGCTGTGTTGGTTTTAGAAAACCTCATAAAACCTTTTATGGTAATTAATAGCCCAGTCAAGTAAAAATATTGACATCTACGGTTTCTTTTTTTGATAGTGCATGGTAGTGTAAGAGTGCATGACTGTTTTTTAACTAATTTTTGAATTAGTTTATTTAACATTTAAGTAGCGAGAGAGTTGGCTGTGGTTAGTGCCAGCCAGTTGCCTTCCTTCTAGTCAGTAGTTCAAAAATAACAATAATAACAGATAACCTTTGTGGCTTTTCAATAACAAAGACAGGGCTAGCAAGTTTAGTGTCAATGGAAATTGAATCCAAGATCCTTAAACCACAAGGAACCCTCAACCATCCATTATGTACTTTATGCTTAACAACAAACATAGTGGCAATATTTTGAATACTTTGATAGTTGGAATAATCAAAAACAATAATAACTGAATACACTGATTTCAGTTAGTTTATTGTTTTTGTGACAGCCTATTTAAACAGAATTTTGATTAATTAATGAGTTTATTTGACAATTATTGATGTAATTGCTGGCCATAGGTAATTAATTAAATTGCCCAACTCTGTCAGAATGTAGTAATGATAGTTTTTATATAGTGCATCATAAAAAAAAGGTAAGTTTGAAAAATCTAAAGATTCATAGAGTGCCTTGCAAAAGTATTCATCCCCTCTGCAAAATTTCCACATTTTGTTGCTGTCTGAGCTCACAATCATGAAACTTTCAAATAGAACTTTATAATTAAAATCTACACAATCTACTCCAAACTGTGAAAGCTAATAAAATGCTTATATTATGTAATTAAGTTAGATTTTCAAAGAATATTAGAATATTCTCAAATGCATAAGTATTCAACCCCTTTTCTATGGCAACCCTAAATCAGTTCACGTGCAAAAGATTAGTTTGAAAGATCACAAAATTAGTTTAATGGTCTCTGTATATGTGTAATCAAAGTGGTTTAATTTAACTTCAGACTAAATGCATCTGTTCAAGCCACAACTCACATAGTGATACAACAAACCAACCATGAAGACCTAGGAGCTTTTCAAACATGTCAGAGGTAAAGTGGTAGAGAAGCACAGATCAGGAGAAAATTACAAGAAAATTTCAAAGTTGATGATTATCCCTTATTAATATCATGAGTATGGTGAAGTCCATCATTAAAAAGTGCAATGTGCATTATATCACCTAGTCATTACCCAGATCAGGCTGCCCTTCCAAACTAAGCAGCCAGGCAAGCAGGAAACTGGTTAGGGACACCACTGTGAAGCCAACAGTGACTATGAAAGATTTGCAAAGCTCCATGTCTGAGATGAGAGTCAGTGTTCATATATCAACAATATCCTGGTCCCTACACAAAGCTGGTCTGTATGGATGAGTGGCAAAAAAGAAGCCATTATTGAAAAAGAATCATCTTAAATATTGTATGGTGTTTGTAACAAAGCATGTAAATGATGTTGGAAACGTGTGACAGAAGGTTTATTGTCAGATGAGACAAAAATTGTGCTTTTTGGTCCAAATTCAAAGTGCTACGTCTGGGTCAAGTCCAACACAACACATCATCCAGTCAGTCAACACCATCCCAACTGTCAGCTTGATGGTGGCAGCATCATGTTATGGGGATGCTTCTCATCAGCAGGGACTGGGAAGCTTGTCAGGATTGAGGGGAAAATGGATGGTGCAAAGTACAGGAAAATCCTAGAGGAAAACCTATTCGAGTCAGCCAAGGATCTAAAACTAGGTCGAAAATTCACATTTCAGCAGGACAATGACCTAAAGCACAAGGTCAGAGTCACACTGGAGTGGTTTTAAAAGAAGACAATGAATGTCCTGAAGTGGTCAGTCAAAGTCCCGACTTGAATCCAATAGAAAATTTATGGTGAGACTTGAAAATTGCAGTCCACCAATAATCCCTAACAAACTTGTCAAAATTGGAGCAATTTTGCAAGGAAGAATGAGGCAAAAATTACACCATCTCATTGTGCAAAGCTGGTAGTGACCTATCCAAAAAGACTTGCAGCAGTAATTGCTGCCAAAGGTGCTTCCAGCAAGTACTGACTTAGGGGGCTGAATACTTATGTCAGAAAGTTTCAATTTATGTATTTTCTTTGCAGGTTTTGCTGACATTCAACCTCCTTCACATATATCAGTGTTAAGTTTGATCATTAGAGTTTTGAATGAAAACAAATTCATTAAAAGAAAATTGTTTACATTATTTGTATTTCATCAAAATGGTCATATTATTGGTAGGAGTGAATACTTTTGCAAGGCACTGTATATTAATGATAGCATTTAAATAGTACAATATGTTGTTAAAAATAGATTTGGAAATGAAGTGAGATTTTGGTTCCTAAGAAAGCCTGGATAAACCCCTAATTTGTTTTTTTAATATTAAGTTTCATGCATCCAATAACCACATATAGATAAGTTTTATATTTAAATTTATTGGTTTTGAGAGACCAGTATAAGATATGTGTTTGTATAAATTTGGTGATCAATTACATTTTGTACATTTTGATAAATTTTGTTCATGTACAGATACATAGTTCTTTGATATTATTTAGAGTTTCTAACTTTATGCATTGTTTGTAAGTCTAAGTATTCTATTCACTTTTGCCATATTTTGGGTAACTTTTAGAAATCTGTAAGATTCCAAATAATAACTATGTTAGATATCAGCATATGTACAAGATAATTAAACTTGTTAATCTAAGGATATGAATTCGGGCTTTCACAATTAGATTTGTGTTTTCAATTTCTACATTTTGATAACTTTGGTAAAGATGGAAATTCATTTACTGAATGATCACATTTTAGATATGCTGTTTTAGACTGTGGGTGTGAAAGGATGTTAGTCAATTACATTTTCAATTACCACATAACTTAATATCATACAACTGTAAATAAACATAACAATTTGATTTTTAATCTTTGTACATTATAACTTTTAAAAATTCGAAATAATTTGTTACCAACCATTTTTATTTCTATGAAATAAAATTTTAAAAAGTTATTTTGCAGTGAATTTCATTTTAGCTTTATATTTAGAAAAAATAAAATACTTTTACCCTCCAGATAATAAAAAAAATTTCATCCAATGTTTTACCATTGTGGCTTCATGAGTAGAAGTACAGAAAAGTGATTGATGTTAACGTGATTTTACATATCACAAATATGTATTTCTTGAATACTTGTATGTTTTATAATTAACAGAAAATTGTAGATTTATGATTATTCACAGGATCAAGTCATTCTGGAAGTACTCTAGATAAAATTGATTCACCAGATAGTCAATGTCTTCCACCATACAAGAGTGATTCCGACGACAGGTTAGAGTTTCTGTCACCCCAAGGGGGTTATCGGGATAATTTGTGTCTTCCATCAAACCAGAATGACTATCAGGATATTCCAGTGTCTTTACTAAATCACCAGGTACAATTTTATTTAAATTTCTCATTTGTGTCAATTCCTTTTCAGTGTAATATTCAGTTATAGTATTTTCTACATAAAATTCAAATGTGAATATTATAGAAAGAGAATTTAAATACCTTTAACCATGTCAATCCCAACAGAGTCAGTTTGACTTAATTTCACTGTATGTTGTATATCTATAATTACTTTAGCTGTTGGCATTAAATCCAAAAATTTGTCATTCACCTTGGAATTTAACTTCTCTTCTAATATTACATGTTTTATAACCTAAGATTCATAAACAAATTTACCAATACTTGTAAGACACATAGTTTGCTATTTACATGTGTTAAAAATATAAGGACAATAACTAATATATGTAAAAAAATAGAGAAAAGGAATAAAACCTTTAAATGCTCTCCAAGTGTAGCTTACTCGGAAGTCTAACTGTTACTACTCCTAATAATTTGCTTCAAGTCAGCTCTGACAGTGTAATTATAAATATAAATAGAGCATTCAAGTTACATACTATAACACTAATAAAGTATGAGCACACAGTATAAAAAATTTTAGTGCTTGTAACTGGCCTAAAAATGTTTTCTAAAATAATTTCCGAAATGGAACTTAGCTCATCTCACAAAATTAGCTAGTCTTGTTCCGTGCTGTGCTCTGTATGCGAACTTTTTCTTTACGCATGCCACAAGCCTTCCATCCCACCCCCCTATTGGAATTCCAAGATTCCAACATGTCTCTCATGCAAATCATCATGTATCACCTCCTCACCAATAGGAGCATGATATGCTCATGTGATGCATGTGACTTCCTCTACACTCCTCTACCGAACTATCACTTCTCATTTGGCAGTGCTTGTGTTCAGTTGTGCTCTTTTGTTTGTTTAGTGCTTTTCATGTTCAACTTTGTTTCTCCACAAAGTGATTGTTTTTTATGTTAATTTGCTTTCATTCAGCCTGTTTCTTCCATTAGTATTTATTAGTAAATTCTAGTTGCCTTATTTTTTGCACTTGAATTTGGAGAACCTTTCTATGCAATTAACTCCAAAGTTAATGCTGCCACTTCAAGGGTTACACCACCAACCAGCATTTTTTCTTGGGCCTCAGGTGTGGGCAACCCGACTGTGGATTTATCTGCCTTTATATGCAAGGAGATCAAACATTACATGGGACAGCCTTGTTCCCGGACCTCACCCAGGCTCCTCCAGAACAGGCTGATCCTGTACAGTCTGACAAGGACTTTGTCTTTTTCCACCTGCAGATTTTACCATTCCTTCCCATTTCCAACCTGTTTAGTCTTTTAGGCTTAATGCAGTCTTTATGGATTCTGTGTCTCAGGTTTGTGATGATTTATCCCTTTCCTCTATTTCTTATGCACCTCATCCTTCCTTATTGCATGAACAATCTTCCCAACCCTTTTTGGCTTTTCCTTCCTCATCTGATATTTGGGTTCATGTTGGTCACTTTGCCTCACAATTAACCGTTTGAACTCAATGAACCTTTAAACCCCTTTCTGTTCATGTCCTGAGATTTTACTGAGTTAAATTCAAAATTGAATGAAACCACTTTTCTCTAAACATATTTTAATGGAATTACTATTATCAAGTACATTATAATTTAAGGTTTCATATTATCTAAATTTTATTCCTTTATTTTAGAACAAAAAATCTGAAACAGCAATTAAAACCAGTTTTTGCTGCCACATGATTCACTGTGGTTAAGATTTTAAAGTTTAAGAGGTTGTACACAAGAAACTATGAGTTCCTAATATAGACTGTCAGCATAGATGGTCAACGTACATTTCCAGCTGTCTCTCATTGGCTGGGGGGAACTTCCAAGAATTTCTCCCCGTGTGAAACAACATTCTAATATTTCTAAGTTTAAGGTCAGCCCACTTGCAAAGTCAAAGCTGTGTTGTCAAGTGACACTTTGAAGTTGAATGGCATGTTTATAACCAATAGAAAGAGCAGAGTTTGCACTATTCAGTTATAGCCTGAAGAAACCTCTACCTCTGTATGGATATGTAGAATGAAATAGAAAATAAGTTTAGTCCATTGTTCTCTTGAGTGGTATGTAATGTTTGGCAAGTGTTTGTTGCCTTATATATATTAATTTGCTAAGCAGTTATATTGCATTTAGATTTTACATTTATATCTTAATTAATTATGTATTTATTTGTGTTTTAAAATGCATATTTGAAATGTTTATGATTTTTATACGTTTAACTTGTAGTTTGGCTTACTAAAATGTCTAAGCAAGATGGCATCATTCACGTGTGTGAGTATGAGACTCGCCCAGACTTGCCCCATAATAAAAATAGAGCATCATGTGGGACATATTGTGGATCTTGGGATAATGAATAAATACAAAGAATTGGAAGGGAAAATTAAAAATAAACTACAAGTGAAAAACTAAAGACGTGAAATTATGCATATGACAAAAAGAAATTTGAAAACTATCCTTCAAAAATTTAAAAGGTATGTATGTACTTCCATTTCTTAATTTTAAACATTTTATTGCACTCTACGTTGATGATGATATCCAGAGTTAATGATATCATAGAGAAAATGGAAAACAAAATATAAACATTTACCTTAAAAACTTTTGATATTCATTTAGGAGGTTCTAGAGATTGTGCAAATCAAATGTGAAAATTCTGAGATCAGAAATAGTATTTTTATACTCAAAATAGAAATCACATTCCATGTGAACTATTCTGATTAAATAATGAATATTTTATTTTTCTAAAAGTACATAATCTTAGGACCGTTCAAGTCAAACTTTTTTAAAACTATTTCATCAACTAGTATCATTTGTATAAAAAAACTTTCATGAAAGTCGCATACCTTCTTACAATGCAAGTAGATTGCAGTCAAAGCGTTAAGTGAGGGGATTAGCATGCCGTTTCCCCTGCAGACTTCTAATTAATTTGCTCTTTCCTACCATCATGCTGATTATATATATATTTTTAGACTAGCAGTTAGGTTCCTTATTGCCTTTTTGGGGGTGGCTTTCAATTCATCTGTCAGTCTTACCCATGCCCAATATTCTTACTTGTATCTTACCCTTACAAATCAATTATGGTATCTTTCTTCCATACACCTCCTGTCTGAGGCTCTCCACAGAAATCCTGAAAGGTTTTCTGGAGATACCTTTACCCTTCTCTCCTCCACTTTAGCCCGCATGTTGTCTTTGGCTCTGGCATTACATACATGGTTTCTTTGTTTTTGGGACCTTATAGGTCATAATGCCGTATTGGCTCTGGTCCGTTTACCCCCTACATATTTTAGGGATTTACATATGGCCCTATTTCTGATGCATTATGTTTTAGATATGGTCTTAAAAACTAGTGCCTCTGGTGACATTGGTCCAGCAGTATCTACCCTTACAAATATCGTAGCCCATTTATCTCATTCATACCTCCAAGTACTGTTTCCTCTCCTTCCCCTTCCCAGACCAAACCTGTACTCGGGGTACTTCTATCTATCACTCTCCTTGACGATGCACCCACCACTGCTACCTGTACTGGTGACTACCCAGTAGGTTTGGGTCTGGTGAGAGCTTGGCTGTTGAAGTTTCTTCATTGTTGGCATTCCATCATTGGTGATTAATGGGGGCTTCAGGTTCTGTTGGAAGGATTTGTTGTGCAGTTTCTTTCTCCACCTCCCATCTCTCTTTACCTTGTTCCCTCCTCCTTGATATCCCATAACGAACCAGTATCTGTCAGAAGTCCTTCCTCAAACCCACTCAATATCTTGTCCTTTTGGGGGTCTTTTTTCAACACTGATATCAGTTGGGCCCATACCTTCTCCTTTATGATTTTGTTCATTGGAACTTTTGGTTCACCATGCCCTCTCAGCTCAGTCACTTACTGGTCGTGAGGTTCTATCACTTTTGGGGATGTAGTCTTAAATGACATCACTTATAAGGTCCATATAAGGTCCCTTCAGTGGGTGCTTCACGATTGATGGAACTTGTTTGGGATCCTTTTTCCACCCCATTACATTTCTTTTTTCCCTCCAAGACAATCTGCTTTGGTGGTTGGACAAAGCCCATATGTCGGCGGGCATGCCACTTCCTCCCCCACATCTGGATCTACATCTTTTCGTGGATGCATCCCTTCAGGTATGGGGGCATGGGTTAATCACCAGGAGGCTTCGGGATATTGGTCAGCAGACGAAAGCGCTTTGAATATCAATGTTCTCTAACTTCTAGCCATAAGTCAGGCATTATATCACTTCTTTCTTCTTGCTCGACATTCTCTGGTGATGGTTCAATCAGACAATTCTACTGTGGTGGCACATATCAACCACTAAGGGGGCACCTGGTCCAGAGATCTCTGTTTTCGAATGTTGGATCTCTTATATTGGGCCCATGCACATCACATTCATCTTATTGAGTGTCATGTGTCAGGTGCTTTCAATCTGGTCGCTGAATGTTTTTCAAGCCCTAACCTGATATATCCCACAGAGTGGTCATTATATCTTCTTGTTTTGAGGGATATTTGCCATAAATGAGGTTCTCTCTTCAGCCAGGATTGGTCACACAAGTATCTTTATGTATATTCACCCATTTGATTACTTCATTGAGTGATTTCTCTCATCCACTCCACTCTTTGTTGGGTCCTCCTGATTGCTCCTTATTGGCCATCTCAGCCTTAGTTTCCATGTTTACAGTGACTGCTACTCTCCACTCATATCCCTCTTCCACATTCTCCTTACCTTCTTCATCAACCTCAGTCACATGTCCTACATCCCACCCTTCAGATCTTGGGTCTTTACGCCTGGCTTTTGTCTGGTCGTTGGTGAGAAGATCCAGTTTCACACGTTGAGTTACTTCCTTGTTAGCTGGTCCCATCCGTTCATCTTCCATGGAGGTGTATCAACACAAGTAGAAGGTATTCCGTCATTAGTCTACAACTAGGGTGTTTCCCAATAACCAGCCTACTGTGGATCATGTGGTGGAATTTCTCACCTGGCTCTTTGACCGTGAGTCTTCAGTCTCCTCGCTTTTGAGATATCGGGAAGCCTTATCCCATACCTTTCATTTTTCCCGATACTATAGAGTTTATACTTCCCCTGCCCTTACCATGCTCATGCGTTCCTTCCAGATACGTTGCCTTCCCAGGTGACCTACCCTTCCAGATTGGGATGTTAATGTGGCCCTCCATTTCCTTACTTTACATCTGTTTGAACCACTTTCCTCATGTTCCATGTTTCATTTTTCCCATAAAACATATTTCCTTCGTCTCTTAGCCTGTGGATATTGACAGTCTGTTTGTTTGCCATTGATGTTTCACGTACACTTTATTACCCTACCTTTATCCTGATTGTTCCTTTCTCCCAAAGATCTCAGCAGCTTGGGAGGGTTGTTCCTCCTTTTCTCCCTTCCTTCCATTTCCCATCTTTATCCTTGACCAGATCCACATATACTTCTGTGCCAGGTCAGGGTTCTTCGTTGTTATATTGCCCGTGCTGCTTCCTTATAGGGCATATATTCCTGACTCTATCCCTTGGCATTCCTCCTCCTTTTGTCATCTTTCACCTTCTACCCGTACCAGTTGGGTCCATATTTTGGTTCAATTGGCCTACCCTACCTTCTTCCTCCTGGAATTTGTTCCATGTGTCCTCCCATCAGATCTAACACCTCACTTTTTCCCTTGCTACAAGTATTCATTGTCCAATGGAGGAGAATTTGCAGTCCGGCATGTGGACCACACTCAGTACATTCATCTCCCACTTTCTCGATCATGTCGTGGTTTCTTGTTCGTCAGGGTTTTGTCTACCACCTGTGGCCATTCCTAAGACTTTGGTGTGACTCTACTGGTAAGTTTTTATTCGTACTTTCCTTTCTTTTCTGAGGCCTTTCTCTATTTCTTTATCCCATGGATCCCACTCTGTGGCAAGTGGTGCCTGACCAGGTATTCTTTAACTCAAAATCTGCACTGTCCAGCCATGTTAACTCAAGCTTTATCTTCCATGGCTTCACTTGCTCACCATTGAAATGGGGTGTTCCACAAGATAACTTGTAGTTGCATCATCTCATGAAATTTTGCTTCATAAACATGCCTGTCTCGGACTGTACCACCCATGGACTGCATGGGTAAAGCAGAAGGAGATCGCTGCCCATACCTGCTATGCCTTGTGTGAATAACTTGGTATGGTCTGCTTTTCAAAATAAGGTTTCATGGTCACTCATTGCACTGTTTCAGGTGAATGATGTTCCTCCAGACTCTCCACTGCATTGTCACCCCCCTTTCTTGAGTAGAGTACTGAAGTCCTTACCACTTTCTAGTTCAAGGTGGTTGACCATGGAGGCACCCTGCTGAATGGGTTCCACACACTAACCATTCAGTTATAAAGTAGGATGGGGGTGTTCTGTGGGTGTACATGATGTGATATCCACCTATTTGCGATAACCAAAGACAATGAAGTGAGACGTCAGAACAGTTCAACCCTTTGATTGGGAGCCCTTATTTTACCCTCGCGTTGGATTTTGGTACCCCACAGGCAGATTTTGGATTTACAGTGAACCGATCAACATAAGTCAAGTCCTCACACAGGTTTTGAGTTGTCTATCTTCCTCCCTCAATTTCCTCCATCTTTTTTGTGGGTCACAGCAGTGGTACCTGGGAATGTTCCAATTCTGTACTAGGCTATCCCACATCCTCTCTTATCACAGGGATGTTATTGCCATTTGAATGATTCCGGCATGTTTCACGGTTGTTGAAGTTGATTGCATGCAAAAGACATCCCTATCGATACCAGATGTCAAGTTCCTGGATCGATAGCTCAGAGCTAATCCTTGTGTCATACCCAAGAATCAGAGTGGTTCTCAATCCCTTGGTTATTGGGTTTGAGGTAAAGATGGTATGATCCTCAACCTACCCTTGCATAGATGTTGGTACCCTGTGGGCAGGTTTTGGATGTAGTTGACCTACTGAGTACTCTATGCTGTGCCCTAGGTATTTTATACCTAGAGGAGCATCCTTTGTTTAGCTACCTTTCCCATTGTGGGATTGAGTTACAGTATATTTCTATGGTTAGGATCACTTTCCTGCCACATTCTTTCCCAGTCTGATGTGCTCCTCTCATTTTCTGCCCTTATATCTTACACATTCCAAGAGTATAGCTGGCTCAGAAGTGGTGCAGTCCACCTCTTCTGATCTTCAAATCTGAATCTCTCAATTCCAGGGGTATCCTTGAGGTGCTTTCAGGGGGTACACTGGTCCCTCCTCCTCATCAATGTAAAATTTTAGCTAATCTAAGTAAGTACCATATCAGAAGTTATAATTTTCCTACATTGAAAATGTATTTTGATAGGTACTTTCCTCCACTCACACTTCCCACCCTTCCTCCCCACAATTGTTTGATGCTGACATCTGCCAAATTTCAAAGTGATAATTTGGTAGAGGAGTGTAGAGGGAGTTACATGCATCATGTGAGCATGTCATGCTCCTATTGGTGAGGAGGTTATGCATGATGATTTGCATGAAAGATATGTTATGATATCTTGCAATTCTAATAGGGGGAGTGGAAGGCTTGTGGCATGCATGAAGAAAATGTTTGCATATAGAGGGCAGCATTGAAGAATGTGCCCAGATCTCCATTAGTTCTTCAGTCCAAAAAGGTCTTTTACTGGAGACAGTGCAATGGGTAACTATGAAACCCTATTTTTAAATGCCTGCAAATACTAGCCAATGAAGCAGGCAAATGCACAACTCTGGTGCTGGCTATTGTCATGACAGTCCATGGCACGATACACTCTGGACTGGACTGGAAAAAGGCTTATAAGTACCATGAGTATAATTCCAGCAGTCTTGCAAAACACCCCATCTCACAGTGGGCACTGACTGGGCCAAGGTAGATGGTCTGAGTGCTTTCCGTTATCCTGGTCTGATGTGAAATTTTGGGTAAGTATACCCTGTGAGGCAACATAATTAACTAAAATATAAAATTCAAACCTGAATACAATTGAACCGTCTCTCTAACTATAACATACTTAGGTGAGAAACAACTGAAATGCTATCATGAACAAAGCAGCCAACAACAGTACTAGCAAGAAAGACAATTAGGTGCCAATTTCAAAGTAACCCTTGTTGAATTATAGTTTAAAGTGAACTCTTTCCAACAACTATAAACACATACTTGTTGAAAATACTGAAAGCTCAACGTTAACTATTGAAGATGGGTGTGGCACCTATCAGGGGTTGACAACATTTGTTTCTTGTTTCATCTGTATTGAACAAAAGTACTTTGAAACATTCATGTCAAAAGGACAAGTAAGCTACAATCTCATCTAGACTTACAGGTACATGACTACTCCTGAATGCTTCAAGGTATACTTCGCCAAATTTTGACATTGTTTATAGCTTGTGCACCACATGACTATAACTTTGAACTATAACATACTTTATACTAATAATCTCATTTAAATATATTGATAGTAAAGTGGTGCAATTAAATTTTGAATGTAACTCAGTGATATGCACGGAGAGAAATTTAAAAGTGTGTTGTTGTTAAAGGGTTAAGGAACTATGACCAACCTACATATTCTGTGTGTTATCTGTAAAGGAGAAATGAATGAGAACTAAACAGCAACATCTAAGTGTACATATTAGAGAATAAGTAACTAATTATAAAGATCAACTATTATGGAATAGAGTAATGAACCATGACCAAACACTATATTCTATGTGTGACATGATAAGAAGTAATTAACTATGTCTACCATAATTTTCTATGTTTATGTGTGAAGTAGTGATTAACTATGTCTAAAGATTATATGTGATATGAATGTATTAACTCTCTTGCTAGGGGCTCAGTAAAATCAGCCAGGTTCATAATCCCAAACTGACCTTTATAGTTTCAATGCTATAAGTTCTAATATGTTTTGTCTATCTTCACAAAATTTCACAAGCTCTCAGTAATCATTAAGAGACATTTGTAGATAAAAAATCAGAATTTTTAATGAAGTATTTTCACTAAACATTTCTCCATTAATATGTGCAGTCAAAGTGTTGACTACTCTGAGTGCAAAGTGATTTTCATTAAGATTAAAAATACTTTTCGTCATCTGAAAAATTTCAAATTTCATTTGCATAATCTCTAAAACCTCCAAAATAAATTTCTAACGTTTTTTTTCCAGTAAAACTTATATATATATATATATTTTATCCTAACTCTATATGAAGTTGATCAATTTGACCAACCTTGTAACCACAAACACAAATTTGAAATAAATGTTACTTACCCCTTTTTCTTTTTAGAATGACTTAAAACAGGATTTATACAGGATTAAGGAAAAAATTTCAAAGACAATTTGAGGATATATTCCAGATTTTTCAAGGATTCACAGAATAAAAAAAATAAAAATTGATACATAAATTAATTTGTCATTAACTCATGTCTAAATAAATGAGACGACACTGAATACCCACTTTAGAATACAGTGGCAAAGTACCAGCAAGGCTGTTATTGCAAAAAGTGGAGAGATACGATAAACATATACAATAGTACGTTAATACTCATTGTCAAATCATGTTTAGTTAATTAACTAAAGCATACTAATATATCAAAATCAGGACATTAGGCTATACTATTTTTTTTTTAAATTCTAACACTCTTTCAATTGTTCTGCTTTTTGGTGAATCTCCATTTCAAAAGAAATAATGTTTTTTTTTTCTCCTGCTTTTCTTTTCAAAGCATTTGATTGAGGTAAAGAGTAGCTAACGTATTAAAAGAGCTAACTTATTAGCAGCTGATTGGAGGCTCTTGCTCTCTTTGATTTAAATCAGTCTAATTCTGCTTGAATTTCTTTCCATTTATTTCCCCTCTTTGCTGCCTCAGCTTTTTCCTTTCTTTCTCTAGGTAGTCATAGTACTTGGACCTAGCCGAGGAAGCTGAAAGCAAAATTTTTTGGTGATTGATACTTTATTTTCTCCTTCAACCTTTTACACATGACTGATGATCACTCATTGTGTTATGACAGACTGTTTGGCCCAAAGGTCTGAATACCCCCCCCTGCAAGATGAGAGTAGAGAAGTTTGTCCACTTAGACTTTTGCTGTATCGAAGTATAGGAAAGCAGTCCTGTCTCTAGAATTAATCCCATCAAGAAATTCCAGAAACTGCTTTTTGACACCATTGCATTTTGTGCCCTTGACTCTACCTGTTTCTTCAATGGTTTTTAATGTCTGCTTCAATTTCACTGTACTTGATGCTTTCTCCAACTGTTTGGCCATATGCCTTTAATCCATTCATGAGAAAGGTCTCACAAGAGGATAAGTAATTTGAGACTTCTCCATGAGCTTGCATGCCAGTGACAGTAAAAAAGCTTTACAATCCATTCTAAACTCAAATTTTTGTCTGTCTGAGGCATCCTTAGCTTTTCTTAAAAATTTATCAGCCAAAAACCACCCTCTACTTTTGAACCATTAAGATTATGTTCCTTCTTGTCAATTTTCAATTGTGATAAAGCTGCCAAGGTGATTGCTGTATTCATGATCTCTGATTTTAGAACTTTCTGCAAGACACTCTTGATCAGCAATCCAAGATCTTTACCAATGATGGGAATCATTGGCTTATCAGTCTGATAAATCTTAAGAAAAGGTTGGAATTCCCTTTGTTATTATGATGAAAAAATGTAGCTCAGCAGTCAAGAGAGGATCTTTGTTTGTTTTCTCAGTGACACTAAGATTTGCAGGTGGGTTGACTGAGTTATTTAGTGTGTACAGCAATACAGTAGGACTCAATGTAGGGAAGGAGTTGTATAACTCTCTCTCTGCTGGTTATATACACCTGGAAAAAAGTTAAGCACCCCCAAATATTTTTCAGGATTGCTTATTGAAAATAAGGTTTAATTTTCATGATGTTGAGCAATGTTCATAATTTCAAACATAATTAAAAGGATGTGAGCGTTCAGGTGTGACATTT
>NW_013666444.1:376977-387392 GCF_000517525.1 Limulus polyphemus
AATTTCATTTGATAAACACGTTTAGATTGAATGGTAATTTATAATCAGTCACAAGAACGTCAAATCTGAATCACTTGAAAAAACACGGGGGTGCTTAACTTTTTTCCAGGTGTATATATTCTTCAGCCATCTAGAAACAACAAATTAAATTCAGCTGTTTGAATTAAATTAAAAATAATCAATATGAAATTCCTATAAGTGATAATCACATATTTATAGTTATTAAGTAATGGTAGAGAGATTAATTAATTAATAATTACAATTATAAATTACAGTTTATAAAGAAATAAAATTTCTGCAAAGTTAACTGTAACAAGTACTTCTCTTAAGTACACAGTAATTCACATTGACAAATCACAAATTGTGTCGTGAATGATTATATTTAAGGAACTTGTTATAAACATGCCCATTTCCTAAAAAAATATTAAGCATTCTAACATAAAATAAAAAAATAATATAAACTATAAAAGTAATTATAACTTAAAAAAAGGGATATTTTGAACTTGCTATTTTATATAAGTTTATAGCAAGTTGTATGATAAGACAATTGATAAAAAGTTAATACAAACCTGTGTTTGCAGAACTTTGGAGGGAATAAAGCACAACCAGTTACCTCTTTTAAAATCCTGTCATTGCACAGAAGCATCATTCACCAGAATGTAGATACTGAAAATTAAGTGTCTTCCATATTCCAACTAGCTGTAACACATTCTGCCCAAAAGGCATTGTGTATTTTATGCAGTCCACAGGTCCTAACATTAAAAATTTTGTTAATGGTCTGTTGTTCAGTTTCCTTTAAAAGATATTTTAAAACCTTTAGGCACATCCACTGAAAGTTGCAGATGTCTGAAGCCAAAGATTGTGACAGAACTGGATATTGCTTTGTATATGCCATTCGCAGTAGCACGTCCAATAAATTTAGGTGTATACTAAAATGTTTTTACTTCATCATCACAGAAAAAGCAAATGTGGAAGTCTAGCTATTTTTCCTGCATATCTTCATTTAGGCTTTCAACAAACAATAGGAAAAAAGAATTTTCTTTTACTTTATGTTCAAGTTTTGCAGACAAATGTGGAGCCATACCAAAAGTATCAAGGTATGCCAATTTGTATTCTGCACAGCTATACTGCTTAGCAACTGAACTGTTTCTAACATTAGCTTCAAAAGATCAGAAATATTTTCATATGAGTGAAGACTGTAGTAGCTTGTGATTCTTCAGTGTTTTATAAGCAAGCTCATATCTAGGGGATGAGGAATTATAGGGTTTGGACCCCAATATTTTTGTCCGGAGTTAATAACTGTTCTTTAATGTTGTATAAACAAGTGCACATCTAGTGAAGGGAGTCTGGCCCTCCACCATTTCTTGGGGAGTAATTAATTATATTTTTTAAATGTTGTATAAACAGGCATAAATCAAGAGGAGTGGGGCCTACACATATAACATTTATGGTTCATCACTACAATTTCTGGGTATTCTTCTTTCTGTATCTTCCAATACATTCATGACCGGTGTTCCTTATAAACCCACAGATGCCCACAACTATTTACATTTTTGATTCAAGCCATACAGTACTTATGAAAAATAACAGTCCAAAATCCCAATTCATTAGTGTAGTGAACCTGATGATTTTCAAAGCCAGTTCTGCAGAACTGGAATCCTTTCTCTCTAATCATAGCCATTCCAACAGATCTTCGTTGCAGATGGTGTTACTTTAAGAGTTACATTTGTTTCTTGTTTAATGTGAGTAGTATTGTGAACTGAACTTCAAGTGCAATTCTTAAGGAAGTTTTTTCTTTCCAGAATGACTCAAAATTGTAGCATCCTAAATAGCTTTAAACTCGTAACAGTATACATCTATTTATACTTAAATTTTATTGTTTTGTTGCTCTTTGAACTGTATCTAACTACTAGTCACACCATTATAAGTTATAACTCACTTGACAGGCGTGCAGCTCACATTAAGCTATCGAATTATATTATGGATCTAGTGAAAATTTGTTATCATATTGTTATTATTTATTTTACCTTATCTATCCTTAACTAACCTGAAAACTTTACTATTTTTACATCTTCATTACTTTTATAAAAATTAATAAAGATTACACATGGAAATGAAAAACAAGAAATAAAGTACTTTCCTGGGTTGTCTTTTTTTTTATTGCTGTCAACTCTCAATGAAACTTATAATCCTATTTTTTTATACTAATGATACTACTGCACTAAATAATGATTTATTTAATTAAATTTTGCATCAAAAAACACAGAATAATAACAAGCAAAAAGCAAACAATATCCTATAACTATCATAATTTTTCTGGCTTTCTATTTATGCAAGAAGAGCCGCCAAAAATTCATGTAAATTCGAGAATGTGTTTCTCATGGCAATAAAGCTTGAATTAAAAGTGAAACATACAATTCTCTGTACAGAAAATAATGTAATATAATATGTCATTTGACAAAGTAAAACCTTAGCTTTCTATTGGTTATGAATAATATAGTGTTAAACATCAGAGAGAACTATTGGCAATTTATGAAACAGAGGATGTGGCAGGTGGGTGTGGCAAGAGGTTTTGAAATTCTGTTTGATGGCTCTGTAACCAAATAAGATTGAAGGCTATAAAATTATGCTTTGCCTGAGTGATGACAACATTATAATGAGTACAGGTACACCACCAATTTTCTGGCACCCTTAGTTCCAGAGCCTTACCAGATTATCCATTTTGCCGGTCCAACAGAGGTCATGTAATAATAATTCAACAATACACTTCTGACCCACTAATTATAACCCTCTCGTGTCTCTAAAGCACCATGGACTGCTATAAACTTAAATAAAACAAATATTAAATGTGAATTAAATGATTAATGAAATACAGGTATGAATGATACAGGTTTATTAGTACAGTATAAATGGAAAAGAATGTTGCAGTAGTACCACTTCCAAAGTGGCAAATTTTAGAATTTTACTGGAATTGTAGAGCTAATCACAAAGGTCTGGAAGTTGAGGGCTGTCAGGATTACTACTAATATTCTTGGCAACATTCATGGAAAAATTCAAGCAAGTTAATCCACTAGTTTAATATTAATAAGAAAATTTTTACGAGAGTGACGTACCTACTTAAAATGTAAGTAGTCTGTACCGAAAGAGCGAGCGCCACATGCAATGCCATCTGTGGCCACCCAATGAACTAAAATTTGAAGTGCCATCTTGTAATTTTGTCCAGATTAGAGGAGGTGCCGTAAAATCGGTGGTGTACTGTAATTTATGTTTAATTTCATACTTCTTGTAGGGGTGGTAAAAAATTACTGAATGTCTAAAGAGAAATGTCACAGTTATCATACTAGGGGAAATTCAGAATTTGTTTTAAAATGAAGAACTTAAAACTTATATACTATTAAAATATGGATTATTATCTACATTTTTATGCTATATTTATTGGTATAACCTGAAAAGATGGTAGTTTATTAAATTTTGAATATAACTCACTAAAAACCTCGTGACATGTGAAGAAAAAGATGCCTGTGGAGAGAGGGTTAATAGTAGTATTAATAAATCAGCAGTTACAAAATGAGGACATAACATCATCATGTGTAAGTGGGGCAAAGTTGCCAACAACTACAAAACAAGGAAGTGAAAATATTTTAAAATGTGATACAAAATGCAAAGACAAGACATGCTAAAACAAATGTCAAAACCTATATAGTCATGGGTGGTGTATAACTACATACTAGCATTCAAATGATGTAGAAAATAGTCCAACTCTTAAATTATACAGGAACATGGGTAAGAACCTGCTGTGCAACAACAGATGAAAACGTTTGAAATTCTTAGAGGTTGAGGTGCTTGAACCCATAATGTCCTGAACCAAACTACATATTTGCTGTCTGCAACCAGTTGTGGGAAGTTAGTTGCCCAGTAATAAAATGAAATATAGAATAAACAATTCATCAACTCATAAACCTATCCTATATAATTCTGAAAGCTTAATAAAAGTATTATGTTCCACAACCATACATAATCAAAAGCAGCACATCCTCTTCCCCTGGATGTAAAATGAAAAGAAAGGTACCAAAGAAATGGCACCATATAAGCTATCATAGGAAGAAAATTTATTATAACATTCTACGATTAAAAAAGTTTAAGCAAGTGTGAGCAGACTGAAGTATTCTTCAGTTACCTAGAAATTAATATTTTCTGTCCATTTTACTGGTATTAGATTGTAAAATAAATAAAATCAAAAGAAAGATAAAGAGAAAATAAGAGCATTTCCAATACAATCCCTCACCTCTCTACCCATATTAACTTTTTTCCTTTCCAAGTCATGCGTTTCTGCTGAGAGACCAGTATGCCACTACCCTATGAAACTCCCACTTTAAATTCACATGATATTGCACTACTGTATGATGATGTATCACTAAGCAAAATCCTTCACCAATTTCAGTGCAACACATTTCTTTGTTAAAGTATTTGACTTCAATTACTGTACTTTTTGTTTTCAATTTTTCAATGTGAATTCACAAATTAACGTTAATTCGTAACACATAGAAGTTACTATTTAACATGTAACTCATAAGACTTAATATTTAGACATTGTTTATTATTCCATAACATGTCCACGTACAATGTCATTTAGATGTAGTTTATTACTCCTTAACTTGTGCCACATAGAATATAATGTTTATTAATAGTTACTTACTCCTTAACATGTACCACTTAGTATATTATGTTTAGTCATAGTTCATCTCTCATTCACATGTACTCATAGAAGTTGATGATGAGTCATATTTACTTATTCCTTCCCATGTAAACATAGACATTAAATGTTTAGCTACAGCTCTTTCTCATCTAACACATAATGTTAATATTTTGTTCTGGTTGATTATTCCTTAACATGTACACATGAAAGATACTGCTTATTCTTAGTTGATTATACCTTGCCATTTACACTTAGCAGTTAATTTTTGATTTTAGTTCCTTATTCGGTAACACGTCCACCTAGTAGATAATGTTTAGTTTTTGTTTATTACTTCTTCATTGTACACATAGAAAAAAATGCTTAGTCTTGGTTAATTATTCCTTGCTATGTAAATGCCCACATAAAAGATAATGTTTTGATATAGTTCAGTACTCCATAACTTGTAACTCACTGGAGATAAGATGTTAACATAGTTAATTACTCCATAACACTTTTACTATGGGCATCTTTTTCTGTTCATGTCACAAGGTTTTAGTGAGTTACATTCAAAATTAAATTACTTTATTATTATGGTATGTGAATGAATTTGGCATAAAAACATAGCTAATAATCCAGCTTTTAATATTATATAAGTTTTAAGTTCTTAATCCTATTACTACAGGTTTTCATATGGTCAGAGTTCAAAGGACATGTCACCACATTTGTAGACTTACATTCAAAATTTTAGTAAACTTCAATTTTATGAATGTATGTTAATAAGTTTAATATCAAATTGTAGATTATAATTCAAATTTTTGTATTATACATTAATTAATTTCTTAATTTAAAAGTAAATATTAAAAAAATTCATAAATATCCATTTTTGTGTGTCACTTGGTATGTTGAATGCAGCTTTGGTTCAAATTAGATGTTATGATGTCCAAATACAAATTCTATAGTTTGTTACAAATTAGAAACTCAAGTTACCAATATTGACAAGCCAGAATATAAAATCAGAACCTCCTATCTTTTCTATTTGGTGAGATCACTATATTTAGTAAATTAAACACAGTGGCCCTGCCAACCTCTTCCATTTTTGGAAATACTTTAATACCTACACCTTCTTCGCTCTATCAAAAGCTCATAATTTACCCTATGTGGATTTCTCAGTATCTTGAAGGTGGGAAGTTCCCAATATTATTTCTTTTGTTTCGAATCTTAGAAAGAAGGGTTAAGTGAAAATGTTGTTCGAAAAACAACATTTTTTAGACCCAAATACAGTTAGTTAGGAAGCCTGATATATGACAGTGGGATTCTGTGATATTGATAGAGTAATTTATAATTTTTGTTATTTCAAAATGCATATATAAAATCTAAAAAAGTTATTTTGTTTTACATCCTCCACTTGCAAAATCCAACAATGCTTAACAGGCAAGGCATGGAAGTGAGTACAAACCTCTTTACAATTGTAAGTAGTAGAGATCATTGTTTTCTGTATTTGCTGTTCAACATTTTAACAAAAATAACTGAAATTTAAGAATTTATTTATAAATAATAATAGCATACATATGTCATGTATTAGAACTAAAATGTGACTGGTCCACCAGAACAAAGCCAAGACAGATCACTTTGTAAAGGCCAGATTTATATGGATGTATAATGTTATGATATATAAGCTATTTAGACTAAACATTTGTGGTTTTGTGTTATAATTTTTAGTTATTCTAGAATGAAAAATGCATAACTTATATCTATTTTCTAATTTTTTCTGGTGGTTACAAGGCTGGTTAAATCCACTAAATGCATAAAGAGATACAATTGTGAAATAACAGATAAAATACAAAGTTTTTCTAAAATAAGTTTGATAATTATTTGGAAATTATTAGGAAGCTATAAAGATTTTGTATGTGAAATCTGACAATTTTTTGATACACAAAAGTATTTTGAATCTTAAAATCAGAATTAGTTTGCATATTTGATAGTCAAGATTTAAAAAGAAAAATGCATGAGAAAATAATTACATATAAAAATCTTAAAATATAATTAAAAGATCTGATATTTTGTGCATGAAAGCCTTGTAATGTTTACTGATAATTAGAAAATTTTGTGAAGATATGCATACTGTAGTAAAAGTAGAATATATAAACTATAAGAAGCACAAAATGGTTATGTGGTTAGTCCCTGGGATTGAGCCTGTATTGAGAGAGTTAATTTATAAGGTTCTATTTTTTTTTTTAAATCTGATTTGCCACTAGTATGAGAATTGTGACATATGCTCTCTAGGTATCGCCTTTTCTTCAATTTATTTACCACCCCTCCTAGTTGTACAAAATGTAACATAAATTACTCATGATAATGTTGTCATGTTATAATTATAATGTTTTAATCTATCAAATAGTGTATTGTATTATGTTGTTTTCTTTTCAGTAAATTGTATGTTTCAGTGCAAGCTTTATTCCCATTGATGAGCTTAGCTGAATTTTTTATAGCTTTTGTTGCACAGGTAGAAAGCCCGAAAAATTGTGATAGTTATGGGATATTGTTTGCTTTTTGTATGTTATTATTCTGTGTTCTTTGATGTATTACTTAAGTAAAGAAAAAGTTATTTAGTGCAATACTACATTAGTATAAAAAAAGTAGGGTTAAATATCATTGACAGTGAACAAGAAAAAAAAAGAAGACCCAGATAAGTACTTTATTTCTTGTTTTTCAGGTGTATTCTTTATTTATTATTATAAAAGTGACTAAAAGATAAAAATTAGAAACCTTTTAGGTTAGATTAGATAAAATAAAGATTAATAATATTAATACTTTTTCACGAGATACACTTGCAACCAACTTGCAAGTAGCTCATGCATAATTTAATTCAATAGGATAATGTGAACTACACATTTGCAAAGTTATTTACAATTTATATGGTGCAAATGCTAGTTAGACATAGTTCAAAGGGCAGTAAAACAATATGATCCTCGAAAATACTTGAATATCCTTGAGTTTTGAAATCATTTTTGAAGTCCTTGAATATACTTGATTTTTTTAAAATTTTGATTGTATCCTTGAATGTACTTGAATTATCTTTGTACAGGTTTGTTGTGTTATATTTTTATTGTGTGTGTGTTTCTGTCTGTCTGTTTATTATTTGTAAAATTGAATGTGAGAAGTGTTTAGTACTCGGTGAGTGGGTGAGTCATCTGGTCATTAATGTGAATGGTTGCCCTTGTCTCACAACTAATATAGTGGAGCTCACTTAATTTGAACTGCTTGGGACAAGAGAAAAGTTTGAATTAAGAGAAATTCGAATTAACCAAATGCTTAAGAAAATATCAAGGAAGGTAATTACATGTGTAGTCATTGTTTAAAACTATCATCCAATCTCATAAGTGATGTATGTTAAATGACATGTACTACATGAATACTTATTAAAAATTGTGACAGATGTACTTTATATCTATTTACAGACCTTTATTAACATAGCAGAAAGCTCACACATTTAATAAAATATGGATTTCTGTATTCCATATTTAGCTATGATGATTATTTTGCTATCCTGGCTTTTATCTACTCTTCCAACAACTTTAACTTTAAAATCGTAAATAATATTCAATGTTAAACTGGTACACAATTAATTTTTAATTGTGTACCAGTTTAACGTTTAATATTATTTATGATTTTAACTTTATACACAAGTGCCAAAATACTATAACTTTAACTTTGTTTCAATATTAAGATGTTTATAATGTTCTACCAACTGTTAAATCTGTGTTTGAACTATAAGAATGAGTTGTAATAAAGGTAGCAAACAACAAAGTCGAAGGCCAATCAGATAAACATAATTGCCATGCCACTTGAAACTAACATACTTTCATCTGTACAAATGCCAGGCAGGTGCCACTGAGTTGAGTGTTGGTATTGCTTCCCATGGTATGTGTAAGAATTCAGTCCAAAAGATCTTGATAAAAGTTAAATTGATATTGAACTTAGACTTGTAGGTGTGGTCTAAGGTACTTGTTTGATTTAACAGAAGTTCATAATTTTTAGTGTGAATTAAGCATGTTTTTAAAATTTGTAATAAAGAATGAAAGCTTGAGATGTTTATCTAAATGAGCTCTACTGCTAACCATCTTATTTCTTTTTGCGAAAATTCAATGCACTCATTCAGAGCAAAATCTTATTCAGAAATCATGAGCCACCTCCAAATCATGCATCTTGCCTTTTTAATGATACCTTCCTTGATAGAAAAGCAAATCGTTAATGGCTAATAAAAGATGATTCTGCTCACTAAGCATACTGCTTTCTATGCAGGAAGCACATTGATATTTCTACTGTGGGGGAGTTGTCATTAAACAGTCACACAAAAAGTAAAATAACATTCCACACTTATCAAGTCAAGCCAGCCTGCTATTACAATAGGTGCCCTTTTAACTCAGAAGTCTTCTACTACCAATAATCTAGATCTATTAACTGACTATATTAGTATTACTGAGGCAACAAGGGGAGCAGCTAATGTTGATAGCTAATGCACTGATTTTGAGTTGGACCAATTTGAACAGTTTCTCTACAAATGCTACAGATGTGCTTAAAGCAGAAATTTTATAGACCCTAAAGTAATCACAAGCTACTGCAGTTTTCACTCATATGAAAATATTTCTGATCTTTTGAAGCTAATGTTAGAAACAGTTCAGTTGCTAAGCAGTATAGCTGTGCAGAATGCAAAATGGCATACCTTGATACTTTTGGTATGACTCCACATTTGTCTGCAAAACTTGAACACAAAGTAAAAGGAAATTCTTTTTTTCCTATTGTTTGTTGAAAGCCTAAATGAAGATATGCAGGAAAAATAGCTAGACATCCACATTTGCTTTTTCTGTGATGATGAAGTGAAAACATTTTAGTATACACCTAAATTTATTGGACGTGCTACTGCGAATGACATATACAAAGAGATATCCAGTTCTGTCACAATCTTTGGCTTCAGACATCTGCAACTTTCACTGGATGGGCCAAGTGTGAACCTAAAGGTTTTAAAAGATCTTTTAATGGGAACTGAACAGCAGACCATTAACAAAATTTTTAATGTTGGAACCTGTGAACTGCATAAAATGCACAATGCCTTTTGGGCAGAATGTGTTACAGCTAGTTGGAATATGGAAGGCACTTAATTTTCAGTATTTACATTCTGGTGAATGATGCTTCTGTGCAATGACAAGATTTTAAAGAAGTAACTGGTGAAAAGTTGAATTTAATTTGTTATTCCTAGATGGCTGAAGAATATAGAACCAGCAGAGGGAGTTATACAACTCCTTCCCTACATTGAGTCCTACTGTATTGCTGTAAACACTAAATAACTCACTCAACCCACCTGCAAATCTTAGTGTCATTGAGAAAACAAACTTTGCACTCAGAGTAATCAACACTTTGACTTCACATATTAATGGAGAAATTTTAGTGATTTTTTATCTACAAATGGCTCTTAATGATTACTGAGAGCTTGTGAAATTGTGTGAAGATACACAAAACATATTAGAACTTATAGTATTGAAACTATAAAGGTCAATTTGGGGTTATGAACCTGGCTGATCTTACTGAGCCCCTAGCAAGAGAGTTAGTATGTTCATATTGCAGATAATCTTTAGACATAGTTAATCACTACTTCACACATAAACATAGAAAATTATGGTGGACATAGTTAATTACTTCTTGTCATGTCACACATAGAATATAGTGTTTGGTCATGGTTCAT
>NW_013666444.1:388197-400714 GCF_000517525.1 Limulus polyphemus
CACTATAATTCAACAAGGGTTATTTTGAAATTGGCACCTAATTGTCTTTCTTGCTAGTACTGTTGTTGGCTGCTTTGTTCATGATAACATTTCAGTTGTTTCTCACCTAAGTATGTTATAGTTAGAGAGACGGTTAAATTGTATTCAGGTTTGACTTTTGTATTTTAGTTAATTATGTTGCCTCACAGGGTATACTTACCCAAAATTTCACATCAGACCAGGATAACGGAAAGCACTCAGACCATCTACCTTGGCCCAGTCAGTGCCCACGGTGAGATGGGGTGTTCTGCAAGACTACTGGAATTATACTCATGGTACTTATAAGCCTTTTTCCAGTCCAGTCCAGATAGTATCCATGCCGTGGACTGTCACGACAATAGCCTGCACTAAAGTTGTGCATTTGCCTGCTTCATTGGCTAGTGTTTGCAGGCATTTAAAAATAGGGTTTCATAGTTACCCATTGCACTGTCTCCAGTAAAAGACCTTTTTGGACTGAAGAACCAATGGAGATCTTGGCACATTCTTCAATTCTCCCATACATGAATTATGCCCCACCTTCACCCCCACATTCGATTGGAGCACAGGAGACCTTTGCCACTTACTACTGCAGTGGTGGATCATGGAAACGCATTTACCATTTGGGATTTAACTGCCGGGACTTGAACAAGGAATACCTCTATGCTGAGAAATGAGGCAGGGGTGTTTCTGGAATGTAGTGAAGACCACCCCAACATTACCAAGATATATCACAATCTCCATGTAGATTTTGGACACATAACTCAGTCTCTCTTTATCTTTTACCTACTACTACAAGGACATGTTCCCACCAAATATGCTTGCTGAGTAATTAACCCTACTCCCACAGCTGGCAAAAGGCCTATAGTCTGATGGTTGAATAGTGGTTTCTTTATTAGTTGTGTCCACTGTAGTGCCCTCCTCCAATGACTGACATGGGCCTTTGGTATCTGACAGTCAAGGATCTATGCACAGATACTTATCACATGTACCCTTTCTCCCATAGCTGAATTGACCCATAGAGATTGATGGCCAAGGAGGTGAACACACATGGTACAACCTAAATATGCCCCAACCTAACTACAGTGTTGGCCATCCTATGACTTGTGTGCAAGCTCTTTGACTGCTGTACATGTTCTACCTGCCATTGCAACACCTTTCAGGCTTCTTACTTCTTCCTATCCTACACTTGGGCAAAAAGTATACCCTGGATGAGGTAAGATGTGGTCTTCCACAGATGTGTTCTGACGGAACTCCTTCCAAAGGGTGTCACACCCCTTGGGCTTCCTTTTGGTACTCTTGAAAGGAAGTTAATTTAGGTAATTTCTTCACCAGACCATTCACCATATCAAAGTGAGATTTTAGCTAATGCCAACCTGTGTGAAGAGGTGAGGAACTATTTTCCAGTAGATACCTCCATACATGTTCCCACCCTTCCTTCCCACTTTCCCAGTGCACTTTTATTGGTTGCCTTGTCAAAGAATGAGGAATTTCATGTGTGATTGTAGAGGAAGCATTTGCACAAGGGTGTGTGTGTCACACTCGTATTGGTGGAAGGTTTTCTTACATGATACATCATCACACAGTAGCACAATTTCACTTGTTTTCACATGAATTTTAAGTGGGAGTTTCACAAGGCTGGTGGCATGCAGGTCTCTCAGGCAGAAAAACACAACTTCAAGAGGAAAATAGCTAATCTGTGTATGGAGGTATGTATTGGAAATACATAATCAGGTCAAGAAATGTTAATACCTGTTCTTTAGGCTATAGAACTGAAAGAGTTATATGAAAAAGGAACACTAGACTGGGAGACTCCTGAAATAACATGTCTAAACCATCCTTGATGGTGACCAATGCCAGTTAATGGGACAGAAGGTTAACAAGTTTAAGAATGGGAATAACTGTTTTTATAGGTGGAAACCATATTTTTTAAGATTGAACGTGAACCCTATTTATTTAGTGTAATGTTATATTTATTGAAAAATAATATGTATATTTTAATTATAGTTAAAAAGCCATAACCATTGAACTTGAGCTTTTCAGTTAATAGTTTGACATGGAATATAAAATATTCAGATTTATTACAAAGAAGCATAAATTTTTTCAGTTGTGAAATGATTACTCCTTTCATTAAGGTATTAGGAATCATACTTTTAACAGAAGGAAAACTGTTTACATGGAATTCCAAAACATACTTACCTCCACTGCCACTTATAGATAGTTATTACTCGATTGCCAGGTTTTTCTTTGCCCATCTAAGCATTATTCTGACTTTTTTCTCGCTTGCTCCAGTCTTTTATACCCCACTAAATTGACCTTGGTGATATTTGTCTTGTTACACTCTTCACCAACGTCAATGCACCCTCTATTCTGGTACTGTATATAAGTACCCCATTTAGATAATTTTATCACTTTTTCTCAACAAAGCCTCACTAATGGGTTTCCCAGTATTATGATCATTGGAGATACTTTGAATGTTATTGTGTTAGCTAGTTTATTTTTTAATAATAATAATTACAAATTTTTTTATTTTTCTTCTGATTGGCAAGCTGATTATGGTATGAATTCCTGGATTTATTATTTCTGGCGGGGAGGCCAATTACGTCCCTCCTTTCTCACCTCTAATATCTAGCATCGCACAACATTTAAGAGGGGGAGGGAGACATTCTTGGTTGAGACTGTAAGTGATCTTATTCATAGTGAGATGGAAACATATATTCGAATCTGTGGTGGTCCTCTGGGGGCTTAGAGGGTGATCCTTGACATTGTGGAGAGACTTTAGATTCACTTTTTCCTATGCCTTCTTTTTAGTCTGTTGGATTTTCAGCCTCCCTGGGGTTCGATTGCTTAGGATGGATGTGTCAAATGGCCTGCAGTTGCTTTTCTCTTAACAAAACAACTTACTTTACCACAGTATTTAAATGACCTATGAAAAACAAAAAAGGAGACCTCTTTGGTAGAAGCTGCCTTTGATTTGTTTTTCTTCTGTTGGTTCTTCAAGTGTGTGATTTTTTGGTGTTTTCCCAGTTGCTTTTGAGCCTTCAACTTAATTTATGGCTGAAAGGTCTGGGAGAGAATTTTTTTTCTCTCCATACACAGAAATTGTGGATTTATACTGGAAGGTTTACTTCTTAGTTACATGAAGGGACATTTAGGCCTTACCTGACATGCTGTCGAAACTCTGAAATATCACCTACCACAACCAGGTGGAAGTATTTTTCTGACTCTCAAATAATATCTGCTCCTCAAATTTAGGGGCTCTATGGTGGATTTTGTTGTTCATCTATATAGGTCTATGTCCCCCGATGGGACAGAGTAAATCTACGAACTTATAGTTCAACTTGTCTCCTTTCACTTCACTTTGTTAGAAGACTCTCAGGATCACCAGTTTCATTGAGGACAAGCTGCATCTATTGTTAGCATTCACGTTGGTTCAATTTTTGGTTTCCACATATCTTCCAGTTGCTGTTGGAGTCTCGAATTTCATCAGCTCCTACAAGGGATCATAGTTCTGCTCTTATTCATGAGTACCAATCCCCGGCATCAGCTCCGTGGTACATTGGTACTCAGAATAAATTCTGTCTACATCCAAGGTTTCCACTGCTTATTCAGATTGCCAGCAATGTTGGTGATTATTGTACACCTTCAGGAGCTGTGGGGGCTCGGTTCCAAGAATTCCTGGACATGTGGTAAACTTAATCATCATTCCAGAACCTCTGCAAGTTCGTTGGTTACAATTGGTCATTCAGTTCACATCTGCCCCACTATTATCCACCCTATCTGTAGGGTTTCCTTTTCCCTTAGTTCTAGGGTTATCTGAGTCTGGTTGAGCTGGGAGTAATGAGAGATTCATGCTAGTTCTTCAGTTTTTATTCCTGTTAGTTGTTGGGCCTATGAAGGCAGGAGATTGGTGTTTAGTAATCGATCTGCTTTGTTCATATTAGTACCTAGATTCTCCAAGGTTCACAAATTAATCATTCCCCAATCTGCGATGATTTTTAAAATGCGATTGTAGATGTCCAACTTGGTTGTAATCGGCTCCTATCTGCACTTTGCCTTAGTGATGGAGTCCCGCCACTGTTAGTGTTTGTGATGCATAAGGGTCAGGTTCTGCTGTATCGTATGAGTTTTCTCATCCCTTCATTCCATTGTACTGTGCACACACCATTCCATGGATGACTGGTTACTGCTGGCAACATCTCATCAATTGCTAGACCATCACATCCTGTTTTACTTTCAAATACAACTCAGGCAGGCTTCTTTTTATGCAACATCTGCTCTTGCTGCAATTCAGTATGTCATGAGTCTGAGTATTTTTAATTTTTAATCTCATCTCTCAGTTGGGCTCAGCTGTCTCCCATTCTGCAGAATAGGATGCCACACTCTTACTCACCTTTACTTCTCCCACTACACAGGTTGTTCTTTCTCTTTTGGGAATGTGGGAATTAATTGAATCCTTCATGCCTTTGGGATGAGAACACAAGTGATTCTTTTATTGGTATTTACGAGACCAGGGATTGTACACATCTATTTCCTGGTTTTCCCATTTGGAATCATTATCAATCTCGAGGGGTTAAGTTGAAAAGTTACAACAAATTGGGTTCCTTTACTGCCACCTCATCCAGAGTTTCTATTTATTCATGAATGTCTGAGTTCAGTGATGGGGTACACATACCAACAGTCAGGAATTCCAGAGTCTATGCATGGATGATAAGGATTCCCTACACAATGTTTTCGCTCTCTTGCTCTTCAACAGGCAAGGTCTCATGGTTTGGGCTTCTTAAGAGGTAAATATTCAGACTTTACTCTGATTATTCCGGAGTTGTGTGTTATGTTTCTCATAAAGGAGATATATGGTCTAGGTCTCCTTATTCTCGAATTTTGGGCCTCCTTTCTCGGGACTAATCTTATCACCCTACTAGATTGTCATGTTCCCTGGATGATGTCTGTGGTAGCAGGTCTATTGTCTCAATCCAAACAGATTCTCTCGACATAATATATTTTGCATCACAAGGTTTAGTTAGATTGCCTCTCATTTTGCAACTCTAATTGTTGTGTTGGCCTCTCATTGGATCACCCAGATACTGGCAATTTGGTCTCCAGTACCTCATCTTTGGGCCTTGTCAACAGATGCTTTACATCTGGACAGGACAGGATTACCATTCTCAACCTCCTCTACACTTCATATGTTACCCAGGGTACGAAATGTGAATTGTTCCAACCCATTGTCAGATCCTGTTGATCACACCAGATTGGCAGCTACACCTGGGTTTCTGCTTCTGTGTTCCCTTCCAGTGTGTTCTACTCTTCCACTTCATTTTAGACTCTTTCTGTGGAGGCAACCGTGAACTGCACTAAGATATTCAGAAGCTGAAGCACAGAGGTTATGCTGTCATTTACTTGGAATTGGGGTTTAATTTCTAAGGTTGACATGTAACTGGCTCAGTTTCTGCTTTGTCCAAAAGTCACTTTTCTCACAGGTAATGACATGCATACTGGCAATGTTGTATTGCGAGGAGGTGGAACCCTTTTCAATCAGAGGTGTCAACCACTACCTCGATTTTTGACTTGGTTCTTTTTGACAGATGTTTTTGCATCTTCCACAGTCCCCATTGTTTATGGCAGCCTTATCAACTACCATTCAATTATTGCAACTACCTACTTCCTTTGAGTCCTCAGTATTCTCCAAATTCCTCACATCATTTGGGATAATTGGTCCCAAATGACCATTCCAGTTACCTGGTCCCCAGTACCTCATCCTCGGGCTTTGGTGATAGATGTATTCAGTCAAGATTGAACGGGATTGCACCTCTATATCTTCCCCCTGATTCATCTGTTACCCAGAGTTCTAGCTATGGTTCAATTCATTCCTTGTTGAGTGCTGTTGGTAGTCTACCTCTGCCTCTTCCTTTTTGGCCATCTCTGTTTAGGCAACCTCAATCCGACATTCTACACCAAAACATTCCGAAGCTCAAACTTCATGAATGGAAATTATGTGTTCCTTCACACAGCATCTGGGTTTAACTTCTAAAGTTGCCCTGTATTTGCCTCAATCTCTTTGTAGACCCACAGTGACCATTTATCAAAGGAAATGGCACACTTATCGCCAGTGGTGTCTCACAAGGAAATTGAACCCACTTTACCCAAACGTGCCAACCATATCTGGCTTTTTTGACAAAGACCTAGCTCCGTCTACTATCGCCTTATATAAGGCAGCTTTATTGACTACTTTTTAGTATTCTCAACATTAGAAATTATTTCAGTTCCCAGTGCTTACCGGTTTTCTCAAATCGTTTCCCATTTTTTGTCCCAAAAGGCCTCTTCAATTACCTAACTGGGATATTAAGGTGGCATTACACGCTTTGTCTCAACATCCATTCAAGCCTTTAGCCTCATGTACTATGTATCACCTTTCCCTTAAAATGTATTTTTTGTTGCTTCTGGCCTGTGGACATCATAGATCAGAGCTGTTTGCACAGCATCTACACAGGACCCTATCATTCTAATTGTGTCCTGTTATACTCAGTTAGGTCATTCTTTCCTAAGACTCTGGCAGCCAGCGAAGGGGATAAATCCTTTTCCCCAATTCATTAGCCGGCTATTTATCATCTCTATCACCGCTTGGATCCTGATCATTTGTTATGTCCCGTTAGGAACCTGAGGTGTTATGTGACTCACACTAACTCCTTTTGAGGTGCTAGAAATTGTCTTTTTATTCATTTTGATCCTTCAGTTTCCCAAGATTTGTCCCCCACAAGTCACAGATACCTGCTATAGAAGAATCCCAGCCCATATACTTAAAACCTCAACATTTGGAGAGTCAGCCAGGATTATACAGTGGTAAACGGTGGTGAAAGAATACATTAACGACAGTGGGAATAAGTTAGCCTATATACAATAATTGGTAGTGGTAGCAAAAATAATGTAGAGATTACATTCACGCTATATAATCATGTCAACAGATTTTGATAAATGGATAGAAAGAGGTGAGTGTCTTTGGTTAAAAGACAGTGAACTATGAGAGTTTGTTAAACAACAACAAGAACTAGAGAGAAGATAGGAAGAAAGACTAAAAGAAGAAAATGAGAGAAGGAAAGACTGGAAATAGAGAGAAAAGAATAAGAGCACAAAGCGAGAAAGAAGAAAAGGAGAGAAACGAAAGACTGGAAATAGAGAGAGGAAGAATAAGAGCACATGTAGAGGAAGAAGAGAAGGAGAGACTGTAAATAAAGAGAATAAGAGCACACGTTGAGATTGCAAAGCTCACTCAACAGAAAGGAGGAGGAAAGAGTTTTCTATCTCTGATATCAGACAGGATATAGATTTTTACAGGGAAGATTTGCAAATTCTGATATTTTTGATGACAAACTTTATCAATGGAAGACAAGATGGCTTTCTATACCTCTCCTGGACAGGCCTTACATACTGACTGACTGCATAAAAGTGTGCTTCAGTGTATCAAATATCTTTATGTTACTGAAACTGTTTGACATCTTCTCTCTGCAGGTTGAATAATTACCTGAATGTGTGTAATTAGAACCTTTGTATTTTCACACCTTTTAATATTATTTTTGAGCCTAATTCCATTGTAACACAATCTTTACTACCTGACAAAGTGCATCTACTCGAAATGTCACACAGAATAAACTAGAAAATTTTTCATTTAGACGTGTCAATTTATTCTTCAGTAACATTTATCCACGTTTTTCTTCTCATATCTTGTGGAATAACACTCATTCAAGTATTTGCATCATGACACTTTCCTTGTAATTAGCAAAATTAAACTCAGGTTTAATGTAGCTCTCATAAAGTGTATTGTTATTGAGTTTGTTTTTTTCTTCTTCAAGGATTGCAATAAGGTGATATCCCGAGGATTTTTCTTTGTAGAAGATGATGGAAGAATATCTAGTCATCACTACACTTTAGACTTAAAAGAAAATTGTACAGTGTGTATTAGCACTAAAGCTGTAGAAGGTTTGTTAAAGTATAATAAGTTTTTCATTCCTGTTTTTAATTTCCTTATATGATCAAATTAAAATTTCAAAATAACCTTTTGTCATTCTTTCATTTAATAAGTTTTTGTAAACATGCATGAGGGAAGTCAGTAGATAATTGCTGTTTTATATCATAACCTATAGTTCCATAAATATACATTCATTATGCTGGCATGTGAGTGAAAGAATGTCCAACACATTGTGTTTAAACTTGAAATAAGTGTTGGAACTTAATCTTTCATAATATCACAGAAAGTTATGGGATTCATTAAGATTATCCCCTTTTTTATTAATGTAAATGAACATGGTTCTTAGAATATGTTGTTTTTCTTATTGTACTTAGTGGAAAGATTTGGTCAAGTAGATGTTGAGGTACTGCTGTTTAGTGAAGGAGAAAGTGGAATTCGATCTCTTATTTCCTCCACCCAATTGAAAGACAGACAGGTACAGTCATACTTCTCCTATTTATTACAGAATAACTGCAATAAATGAATAAAGTAAAAATACTTGTAACCCATTGAATAAGTATGGCAGTTCTAGAAACACTCGTAACACTGCAGCACACTTTTAATCCATCATGTATGCATGATAATTGAACATTATAACACTAGCATATCAAACACAAACCTCTGTTCAAATTGAATCAACAATACATTTTGTTATTCCATGGATATATAAAAATTTAAAAATCCTATTTTATCAATTCCACCAGCTTAAAGATAAATACACTATCATTGTGTGAAAACAGTTGCAGTAGCACATGAGGCATTGCATTGTAAACATCAATTAATTAGATACTTGTAGGCTCTTGTAATTTAACAGCAATTACCTAAACACACTTAGGACTTTGTATTGTAACATCAACTTAATAACTCTTTCACATCTAGATGGGTGTAGTCTGCCTCAAGGACAAAATTGCACCAGGGAATTAGAAAATTATGTAAAATAAATTTGTAGTCATTTTTCCTGACATTGAAAATGTAAAGAAATTATATATGTTGACTAAGGGTTGGTTTCAATGTTCTCTCAATATCATTTCTGTTTTTGAATTTCCTGAATCTTTTCTGAGCATAATATAGCATTCATAGCCCTCTAGGTAGTAAGTCACATTAGTTTTGACTAAAATAGCATTAATTTTTGTAATTCTTGTAACTTGAATAAAAGTTTAGTTTTATAGAGGTTTTTAGCCACTTAATGTTTTTTAACTTTCTAGTGTAATGGTATAATGATAGTTATTTTTATTGTACACCAGTGATTGTAAAACAGAAAAACTACATGCATTATTTTAGACTCAAAATATAATTTAAATTTTTTTTTATAAAATAGACACTTTATAGGAAAGTTTTATAAGAATGTAGGAAATACATAATTAATCATAATTAAAATCTACAACAAAAGTAAGAGTATCATAGTAAAAGATTTTTGAAATTTCAAAGCCACAAATTCATACAAGTATCACAAAAAAATATTTTACTTGCAGAAGCTACATAATCTGTAGAAAGTTTTTCTGAAATTGAAAACTTTTTCATCCATAGTTTTTTTTTTACAGTGCAGTAATTACAAACCATACAACAGGTGTGTCGAATTGACAGGCCTGGTTCTCAAGGAGTTAAACATTAATACTTTTTTATTGTAATAAAAGCTGATTAAATACAAGTAGTTTCTTGTCTTCTGATAAATACAAGATACACCCTTGTATTGAAATAGTAGTAGTTAAAATCTTTGTAGACATTTGTATTGTAACAAATGATTAAACTCTGTGGGCTCTTTAAATTCACTAAATTGAACTTTTATGTAATGTAACATGAGATGAAACACTATTATTATAAAACAGTAGATTACACACCATTATATTCTAACATTATCAGATAAAATAATAAGAGTCTGTGTTATTGTACTCTAACAACAGCACAGGTTATATTATCTACAAATTTAAGCATTTTTCTATATCATCTTCATTAAAAATTAATATATAAAACTTAATGGAAGACACAATCAGTAATCTTAATTTATAAATGTTTATCACAGGTATTGGTTTTGCCTAATGCTCAGAACAACAAGATTTTGATATACTCTGCCTGTTAGCTCAGAACAGCAAGATTTTAATATACTCTGCCTGTTAGCTCAGAACAACAAAATGTTAATATACTCTGTCTGTTAGATAAGTAGTTTTTTTTCATATGTCATGTGTTCTATTGTTAAAAAAAATGGGTAAATTTGTAGGGAGCAACACAAGTTCTAAATTTTTTTATGTCTAGAAATGTAGCACATATACACTAACACTTAAAAATATATACCTCTAATCTTCAAAACTATATAATTATATACACAAGTTTGAAATTGTAAAAGAGTACTTTGCCCAATTCTTTGGCTAACAGTTGGGTCATCTGTACATTTTATTTTACTTATTTGTTGAGTAAACCCCAAAGTTTCATTTTTCACTGTTCTCTATTAAATAAAGCAAAATCCTAAAAGTTATATTTACTTCTCTGTGGATGTTGAGGGGGCAAGTATACATTTTCAGAAAGCAGGTGAAATTTTCTGTACTTTGGACAGCAAGTTTTTGTTGTTTTTTCCAGAAATTTCACACTTCTGGATTGCAAAAAGATTGAAATTTGTGTGTAAATGTTCATCACCACTGTACATATTTATGATTTTAGTGGAAAGAAACTATAACTCTCCAGTTATTCTCAGTATGCCATAGCAAAATATCCTTTGCAATATTGAAAATTAATGACAGTGGCTGGAAAAAGTACAAATATATGTTTAAACATTCAGTTCAAGAAATAGTTTGACATTTCAGTGTCAAACATTGGAATCTGATGCATTATAAACTGTTTCTTCTTTTTCTTTTTTAAAACCTAATGACAGCTTCCAAGCACTTGTCAGTTACAAGTTAACATGTGAATTTCACATTTACCCAAACCTTGGTTTGTTTTTTATATATTAAAAACACATTTAATAAACAGCCAAAAATTCATTGGAAATGTGAACTGTTTAGACGTAAATACCAATTCTGACATTTTTATATAATGCCTTAGGAATAGTTGTAGATCATTCAGAAAGATTTATTAAATATTTAAATCCTCTAAACAAAGTCACATTCTGCAAAGATAAATTTTTAAATATTCAAGTTAAAGTTATTCCATATAGAAAGAAAAGGGTAGCTGCAAGTAAAAGTCCATGTTGGCTCTCAAAGAGATTAAGAGATAAAAATTAAAGAAAAGCATCATAAGTTTAAGAAATTTAAATTGACTAGTATGATAGGAGACTTAGAAGATTATAGAAGATCAAGAAAGTTGGTGAAACAGGAAATTAGGACATCAAAAAGGATGTGTGAGAAAAGGTTGGCTAAAAATATAAAAATTAACAGTAAGGATTTCTTTAAACATATTAAGGGTAAACAAAATTTTTAAGATGGGGGGTAGGACCCTTGAGTGATGATAAAGGAAGGCTAGTATCTGATGGTTATGAAATGGCTGGGTTACTAAACTTTGATTTTTCTTTAGTTTTTTTTTACTAATGAAGATTTAAGCAGTATTCCATATTTTAAGCAGTTGATAAATGGAAACAAGATGACTGCATTAATTCTGAGCTTGTTAAGAAAACATTGGGAAGTTTAAAAACAATACGGCTCCTGGGCCAAATAATATTTCCCCAAGGGTTTTCAAGGAGGTTAAAGATTGGATGTGTAAGCCACTTACTACTGTTTTTTGTCAGTCCTTGAATAATGGGCATGTACTAGAGGATTGGAAGTTAGTTAATGTAACTCCTCTTTTCAAGGGAGATGATAAAAATTGTCCTAGATTATAGATTATAGTCTGTGATTATAGACCCATTAGTCTTACATCAGTTGTAGGAAAAGTTTTGGAAAGTCTGTTAAAGATGCTTTGCAAAGACATTTAACAAAGTTTAGAATTTTGTTGGATAGTCAACATGGTTTCACTAAGGGAAAATCTTGCCTTACACATTTTTTGATATTCTTTGAAAATGTTACTGCTTATGTAGATGAGGATAAAGGTGTAGATTTGGTGTATCTGGATTTTCAGAAAGCATTTGACAAGGTGCCACATAAAAGGCTTGTAAAACAAAATAGCTCTATAGGTGTGGGGGATAAGTTAGCAAATTGGATTGAAGAGTGGCTGGATGGAAGAAAGCAGAGGGTTATTACAAATGAATTTCAGTGAAACTGGATTAATATCTCAAGTGGAGTACCTCAGGGCTTAGGACTTTTGCTCTTTTTGATTTACACCAATGACATAGATGAAGGAATAGTCAATAAATTACTTAAATTTCCAGATGATATTAAAGTCTTGGGTGTTGCAAGATGTGTAGAGGATGCTGCTGATTTACAAAAGGATTTAGATCATTCAGTGAGTTGGACAAATAAATGTAAAATGGCTGAAGACTTACACAACCTCGATTAATCGCCGTGATGAATTCAAATTAGATGACGCGGAACCCACTTTGAGACTAATAATGGCTGGAGACGGCTTAAATGGGTAATG
>NW_013666444.1:401244-406369 GCF_000517525.1 Limulus polyphemus
CATTACCCATTTAAGCCGTCTCCAGCCATTATTAGTCTCAAAGTGGGTTCCTCGTCATCGAAAATGTAAAATGGGTTGTAATTATAATAAATGCAAGATAATTGCATGTGGGTTATCATAATTTGGATGGGAAATAATATTAATAGTGTCATAAAACAAAGGGGTCTTGGTGTAATGGATGATCAGTCTCTTAAACCATCCAAGCAGTGTGCTGTTACTAGTGGTAAGGCAAATAGGATTTTAGGTTGTATCTACAGAAATATAGAATACAAGTGTAAAGAGGTTATAATTTCATTGGTTACTGGTTAGGCCACATTTGGAGTACTATGTTCAGTCTTGGGCTCCTTACCTTAGGAAGGACAATGAATTGTTGGAAAGGGTTCAGAGGAGAATTACTAGAATGGGGCCTGGGATAGAGGATTTGTTATATGAGGAGAGAGTAGATCTTTGAAACTGTTTTCTCTTGAAAAAAGGAGAGCTAGTGGCGATCTGATTGAGGTGTTTAAGATTGTAAAGGGAATTGAAAGTGTTGATGCATCATCTTTTTTCATACTTAACAGTGATAATAATAGGACTAGGGGACACGAATATAAATTTTGGCAAGGTAGGAATCAGCTTAAGCTAAGACAGTTTTATTTTTATAACAGGGTGGTTGGCCTCTGGAATGGGTTGCTTTCAGATGTTGTGGCGGAAGTAAACTTAAGTGAGTTTAAGAGAAAACTTGACAAGGATATAAGTGATAAGGGCTGACTTTAAGATTTTTGTTATTTATTTATTATAGTTTAGATTAGAGGATGGGTCAGCCAAGATGGACCAGTAGGCCCCCTGTTGTCCCTAAACATTGTTGTATGAGTTAAATGTTTACTGTTCTGTAGGATAATTGCATATGAATGTCACTCCTCAAACATTTTTAGAACAAAAAGAAATTGAAAATAGCTGGAGAGTGCTCAGAATAATGCAGTTCAATTTTTAAACCCCCATAATGGAGTTATCTTTTTCTATGAATGTCACTTATTTTTAATATTGAAACTTCTAAAGGATAGTCACATGTTGAAGTAATAAATGTCTGTTCTAAAGATATCTTATGGCCCTATATGAATAGCTGTAGTTCATTCAAAACTATTAAATTTCACTATTAAAGCCCTCAAAAAGTTACACTTCTTCATTGTAAATGTTAGTTATTTTTGCCATCTTGAGGAATATCTGAATATGGACATCACAAATAATAAGTATTAGTCTAAATTCAGTCAATTAGTTTGCAAGTGTTTCAACTAAACAGCTGTATTTGGTGAAGATGTTCAACATGTTAACTTTCTCTACTAAAACACAAAATAAGCCAATTGGTAATAAGTTAATATTTCAAAAGCTAATCATTTGTGTTCCTGCCTATTAAATGACACACTAATATTGCACAACATGAATACACATCTTTCTAAAGTAAGGTAAATTCATGATTAATGAAAGGTTATTTAAGGACATGAAAAGTTTTTTCGTTTATATGGAATTGTAAAAAATGCAAAAATGAACATAAAAACTGAAAAACAGTTGTGAAACTGCAAATTTGCATGTATCTCCGCAGGGACCCAACAAACTTAATGCGAATTTTGTAAAGATCCATCAACAGGGGCCAAAATAGTGGTAAAAAATGCTCATAAAAACAGCAAAATGCAAAATTGAAAATTTTTATGTATCTCCCCATGAAGCAAATGAACCTCCATACCAAATTTGGTGAAGATCCATCTACAGGAAGTGAGGTAGTGGTTAAAAACACGAAAATGCTCATAAAAACTGAAAAATGGAAAACTGAAAATTTTTATGTTCCCCTGCATGGACCTAATGAATGTCCATACCAATTTTGCTGAAGATCCATCCACACCCTGTGAAGTAGTTATATGGACATACAAACAGTAATGTAATATTTATATAGACTTATGTGATAGAGTTTATTAGATATTTTTGGAGGGAAGTATTAAAAACATTAATTGACAAAAATAGTTGCTATGAGCTAAGTAATAATAAACATCTGATATTTTCATATAAAACACTTAAGGCAAATCTAAAGTATACCCTACTCCATGATATATGCTACCCCAGGCTATTATATAGACATTTTTTCAGAGCATAAAATAAAGACCACTGAAATAATGCATGACAAATTTAATACTTATAAAATTGTAACTATATCTTCCTACATAAGCTAGGCCTAATTGACAAAGTTGTTTGTCTATAGCTTGGGCCTAGTTATTAAATACCTTTAAGCAGCCTAGAGCAAAAATCATAATTACAACAGTTTGTCATCTTTGTACCACAGTGGTTACTATCCATTAGATTCAGTACTTTTCATGAAGGCAGAACCTCGATTATATAAACATCCAAATAAGGATGCAGAAACCAGTAAAATAATAACAAATGACTATCTGCATTCGTCTATTACAACATATGATTGATAATATATTACCTACCTAAACAAACAATGTCAGCATGTTTATTTGATGTGTAAGGTGTATTCCTACATGCACTTTTATCCAAACAAGTATGGCATGTTAGAGCTCAGCAAATTTGTTGAGGCCAAAACATAACTTAGAGTTTAATATTTTTGTGTTTTTAGCATAAATGTGCCCAATGATATCAGGTCTTTTAACTACAAATGGTAGTCATAACTCTGAAAAATATCAATTAAGTTGTCAAAGTTCTGTTGATTTCCATGGAGATTCAAATTCATGGGAGAAAAACAATTGTCAAAAACAATGAAAGCTTACAAATTAGAATTAATACATAATATTACTACAGAAGTTCTCTGGATAGACTGAGTGTTTTGTTTTTTGTGTGTAAGACATGTAATAGTTTAGCTTATAAAGTACATGTTGTGTGACAATTTTCAATTGTTTTAAGGGCATCAAAAACTGTGGAGAAGTCTGAATTCATGAAGCATTAATTACTTGACTTCAAAGTTATCAGCTGTTATACAAACCCATGCTCAGAAGGCACATAAAACTTGGTATACCAAGAGATATTTTCCATGCTTTAAAATCATGAGCTTGTTTTTGTAATCAAGGAATGAGTCAAGTTGATGCTGCTATCAGATTATCTGATTGCTTATTATCATTAGGGGGGCACAAGTGAAGGTGTAATGAGAAGAGGCTGTCACTGTAACTTGTGTGGTTGTTGGTATGGGCCATGGTCTGATGTAAATTAATATAATGATGTCAAAATAGCAGTATAGGTTCAATGGCTGGATAACATAATACCTAACTTTCAGTTGTGAATATATATTTTGAACCTTATTTCAAATAACTTGGCATTTTCACCCATTAAAAAAAAGAACAAATCTAGATAATTTATTCTTTATGCAATATATATGATTACGTTGGTTTTGTTTACAGTAGAAGACCAGTAAAGTTTGACTGCTAGCTGTAGAAAGAATATAGAATATAATGAAGATTATAAATAAGAGCTTTAACCTATTATCTTAACACCATTTTAGTTTGTAGGAGCATTAATGTAAACTCTGCTTTCAATACGGTATGCTACCTTCTCTCACATAAATAGCTATTCTCATTCAGTACTGCCCTCATGGTTGAGGTACTTGTAGATTATTACGGTTCTTCCTCTTCTGCTATCCCTCACTGCTTATTATTCTGAGGATGTTAATGTGCTTGGGGTGGTTATGGTCATTGTTACTTTTGAGGGAGATGGTTTACATGATGCAAACATTTTTTTTTGATACTAGATATTGGGTTCCCATATCAATCTTTTCATTTCATGTATTAACATGTGCCCCATTCATGGGTCTGGGGTTTCTTGATTCCCTCCAGCTTCATGAACTTGGGGTGAAGATGGTATGATCCTCTTTCCTACCCCCATCAGATGGCTGAGTTTTGGATTTTAGTTGACTTGTCACCAGTATGATCCTCTTTTTTTGCCCCCACATGGATGTCATTTCCTGGTGGTCTGGGCTTTGGATTGTAGTCAACTTGCCGGCTGTGTGATCCTCTTTCCTACCCCCACATGGATGTTGGTGGCTGGGTTTTGAATTATAGTTGACTTACCAATGGTATGATTCTCATCCTACCCTCGTGTGGATGTTAGTTCCCTGTGGCATGAATTTTGGATGTAGTTGATTTGCTGTGCACAGTCCATCATGTCCTGTACATCTTGGACACATCCTTTTAATTGTACCCACTTTTATATTTTCTGGGATAGAGTTGCATAAATACTACATGGTTCAGACCCTAGTTTTCTTCTTCTTGGATGTGCTCTTCTGTTTTCTGCCCATATGTGGGACATATTTCTACGATGGACTGAAGAGTATACCTAGTTCAGAAGTGGTACAGTCCCCCACATCAGATCTTACAATCTGACTGTCTCCTCTTAGGGAGTGTCCTTTAGACGCAGGCTGGCATGGCCAGGTGATTAGGGAGCTCAACTCATAATTTGTGGGTAGTGGGTTTGAATCCCCATCCTATCAAACATGCTCACCCTTTCAGCTGTGGGGACATTATAATGTTAGGGTCAATCCCACTATTCGTTGGTAAAAGATTAGTCCAAGAGCTGGCAGTGGGTGGTGATGACTTGCTGTCTTCCTTCTAGCCTTACACTGCTAAATTAGGGACAACTAGTGCAGATAGCCCTCATGTAGCTTTCCACGAAATTCAAAACAAACAAACAAACCTTCAGATGCTTTTGAAGGATACTACTTTCTTTCCCTCGCACCAGTTGCTCTACCTATTCTATGTGAAATTCTCGCTACTTATGTAAGTGGAGGTGATGTACCATATCAGAAGTTATAATTTTTCTGTACTGAAAATGTATTTCAGACAGTTACTTACCTCCCTTCACATTTCCCACCCTTCTTTCCCACAGAAAACTGGTGCTTCCATCTTCTGCCAAAACTCGAAGCGATAGTTTAGTAGAATTGAATAGATGGAATCACACACGTTATAGATAGTATGTCACACTCTTATTGGTGGAGGGTTGAGGCATGATGATATGCATAAGAGACGCACTGGAATCAGTCAATTCCAGTTGAGGGGAGTTAAAAGGTTTGTGGCATGCATAAAAATGTTTTTTTTGCATATAGAAGGCAGCACTGAACAAGATTAGCTATTTATGTGAGAAGAGGTAA
>NW_013666445.1:0-9484 GCF_000517525.1 Limulus polyphemus
CATTTTACACTGTAGTAACTGACATGTTACACGAAGTAACAATAAAGTAGTTACTGCTACTGATGGTAGGATACAAAGGTAAATTATTGATTTAACATTCTCATTTTACACTGTAGTAACTGACATGTTACACGAAGTAACAATAAAGTAGTTACTGCTACTGATGGTAGGATACAAAGGTAAATTATTGATTTAACATTCTCATTTTACACTGTAGTAACTGATATGTTACACGTAGTAACAATGAAGTAGTTACTGTTACTGATGGTAGGATACAAAGGTAAATTATTGATTTAACATTCTCATTTTACACTGTAGTAACTGACATGTTACACGAAGTAACAATGACGTAGTTACTGCTACTGATGATGAGGATACAAAGGTAAATTATTGATTTAACATTCTCATTTTACACTGTAGTAACTGACATGTTACACGAAGTAACAATGACGTAGTTACTGCTACTGATGATGAGGATACAAAGGTAAATTATTGATTTAACATTCTCATTTTACACTGTAGTAACTGACATGTTACACGAAGTAACAATGACGTAGTTACTGCTACTGATGATGAGGATAGAATAGTAAATTATTTATTTAAGTTCGTCAGCAATAACTGATTTTGTAAATGGGATTTTTATGTGTGTTCCATAGTCGAATACTCTCTGTAAGTCTGCATACAGATGAGTCATGTTGCTGTAAAAGAAAGCAAATACAGGACTTAATTACCGCTCTATCATTCTTTGTAATTTATAACTTGCTGTAAAAACAAATGACCGCATCAACCTGAACATATTCAGTTAGAGTTGGTCAGAACATGCAAAATGTTAGCTCGAAAGCCAATTTTAATAGAAGGAAAAACACAAGGAAAAGAGCTAATCCGATTAGTATCAGAGATGGGCGTGGACGAATGCCATCCTGCTTAAATTATGTCCTGTTGTAAAATAATCTAAGAATACGCATTGCGTAAAACGTGTAACACGATCTTATCCTAATGCTTATTTGTTTATTTTTGTTAGAGCAATGCCACATTAGGCTATCTGCTGTGTCCACCGCGGGAAATCGAGCCTTGGATTTTAGCATTGTAAGTCTTAACGAAAATTACCTAAGCGCAACGGGAAGTACGGCCGAAGTCTAACAAGACAGAAATATAGAAAGATAGCTTCATTAAATGTTGGTTAGAAAAACAGCAGGCAAAGGTTTAAGTATATCTGTGGTAATTTCACTGCAACATCTAAATAAAAACGTACTACAAAATAGCATGATCATAAAGTTTCAAGATATTTAAATTTTTGCTTTCAATGTAAATGTTTATATATATATATTTAAAATTGTTTACATATAACTGTTGTTTAATTTTATAATCGGTTACGGTTGATATTACAAATTAATCATTTACGAGGTGTACACATTTAGGGGAACGTTATCATCTGTTAATTTCAAACTGAAAACGAACAAACATAATATTAATTTAGATATATTTTGCATTAACTAAAATCAGTTGAGGGTGACAAAATCTTGTCGAAACGTCGTACATTCATAACAAAGTGTTTTCATTACCCAGTCAAACCGTCTCAAAATTTTTCGATCGAACTGCCCCACATGTCTGCGAACTTACAACACTAGAAACCGAGTTTCGATACCCGTGGTGAGCAGAGCACAGATAGTCCATTGTGTAGCTTTTCGCTTAACTACAAACAAACAATAAACCGACGTAAAAGAATGGTCAATAAAATAATTCGAGTTTTCTAAAGGAACTGGCTGGCATTTAAAATTTAAACATTCAATAAAAATTCGAAATAGCATGTAACTGTGCTGTCTAGTTTATGTAAAGACGTAGGCGTTAACGAGTCGGAAGGTTCATGGGTACCTGCCGGGACGATGATGAACACGCCTCGCACTTTCACTTGTGACAGTCAGTTTTCTTATGCGATTCAAAGCTGGACAAAGCCTTTGTGGCGGTGGATATGCTGCTGACTGAATGCTTTCTCTCTGGTTGGTAGATCAAATTTAGAGATGTCTTCTAATAGTCTCTAACCTGGCTTTAGACTATGTGTGTATAGATTGGAAATTTCATTATCTACAAATCTTGGTTGTAAATTAATTCGCACACCCTCCTATGCAGTAACGAAGGGATAAAATGTAAATACTTTAGTGGTTGATGTTATTCAAATTTCAATAGATAATATACGATATAATTCAAATAAATATAACCGAAATAGAATCAGTGCAATATAATTAATACTTTACAAACCTCTGCTTGCTATCTTGACTTTTATACAAACATTTCAATAAAAAAAGCGGTGACGATTATTTTTTTTTTTAGCTGCGGCATAGCGGCTCATAGAATGACTACGAGTTTGTTTGTTTTTTTCAAGTACAAACTTTTAGCTCATAGCTCCTATCATCTCTCAGTTGATTTGAGATATAGTAACAGTTTTGGACTCAGGAGGTCAAACACTTTCGATTGATGCCATTGACCACACCCAAGGTCTCATATATTAATTTATTCTAATCCTGCCTAAAAGAAGTTCAATTTGAAGGTAGGATGGTAGAGATTCTGATGAGTAATAAAATCAAATCGGGTATACGCGTGTCCCAGCTTGGTACTGCTGGCGCACAAAAATATAGCTAATAATAAGGAAATAAGGTCTCATAGATTAATTTACTCTAATCCTGCTTCAAAGAATTTCAAGTGCCGTGGCTATTGAGGATTCCCTCTTGTTTTTTGTTCTAATGTAATACTGTTTGAAGTACTGATATAGAATACGTACAGCCTAACCATTAATGAGGTTCGAAACTGGAACTTTTGAGTAAACTCACTTGGAACAGAAGAGGGACCTCGTTTCGAAACGTTTTATGTGTAGTTTTACGTCAGTTATGTAAATATACTTAATATAGTGAAATATGTTAGGTTTTAGAAATATCGAATCCATAGCTGGGGGCCAGGACAAAGGACAACTAACTATCCAGCATGAAACATTTGAGCGTTTGCCTTGAAAAGCTGGTCAACAAATCGCATCAATGTTGATATGCATGCGTGATGTCGCAGCAGAATTTTGCAGACGACGTTTTTTGTGTGTTTTCTTTTTTTTGGAAGATAGTGAAAACACGCTGAGCATTTAGGCCTAATTACAAATTTGTTTTCTTAAACCCATCAAAACTAATGTAGACTTATCTTATAGTGCAAGAATTCAGTTACACACAAAGGAAGAGCTGCAAGATCTCGTTGCAGAAAAGAGATGTGTTAAAGTATTCGAGGAATACTGTACTGCACGGAGGATAACTTTTCAAACATCTTTAGATTGTTAAAGTAGTATATGATTAGTGTGTGTTTATTTTTCACCACAAACCTACCCAATTGGCTATCAGCGCTGTGTCCACCATGGGTATCGAAACCCGCATTTAAGTGTTCTACGCTTTCAGACTTACAGCTGAGCCACTGGAATAATCTTCAGAGATTGTTTAAAAAATATACAAATGTATTGACTCAAACAATGAATAATTTCACACAAAAATTAAATATTAAAATTATTGTAAAATAGAAAACCTAGAGACACTTGAATACTACAAGTGTTGATTCAAAGTAACGAACAATTAATAAAAAAATCCAACATTAATGTTATTGTAAAATAGAAAACATAGAGACAACTTAAAAACTAAAAGTGTTTTAACTCAAAACAATGAATAATTTCATACAAAATTCAATACTAATATTATTGTAAAATAGAAAACCTTCAGCTAATAATGAATTAAGCCTTACAGGACGTTGTTTTGAAAACAATATTGGAAAGGGGCACTTGGTTAGCTGTAATGTTTAAATGGAAAGACTTTTGTTGATAGCTGTAGAACGTGGTTAAGAAGAAACGGTTGAAACGTCTTATTTATACAAACTTGACTGGAAACGAATCTGTTAGAAGTCTGTGTTTAGTACCATTAGGGTTCTTTTGTAATGTTTCATTATCTAATTCGGGCTGTAGGACTAGTTTTTAACGTTTTCCTAAGGCACAGTTTTGTATGCACACCTGTATAAGAATGAACTTGTAATTCTACTTTATCCAATGAGCACATTTCTCATATGAAATGGTAATTCTACTTTATCCAATGAGCACATTTCTTATATGAACTTGTAATTCTACTTTATCCAATGAGCACATTTCTCATGTGAACTTGTAATTCTACTTTATCCAATGAGCACATTTCTCATATGAACTGATAATTCTACTTTATCCAATGAGCACATTTCTTATATGAACTGACAATTCTACTTTGTCCAATGAGCACATTTCTTATATGAAATGGTAATTTTATACAGACTTTAGAGAAGTAGAACTAAACACAATACAAAAGAGTTGTTTATTGTATTGTGAAATATCACACTGTAACAGTAGGAAGAACTGACTGGTATACGGAAGCTATTATATAGCACAATAAAATTTCAAAAATATTTGATCATTTAGATACTTGTGTGTATATGTAAAACAAATTCCATAAAATAATGTGAAAGGAAGAATGTGGTCGGCCGTCTATTATTTTTTCCCGCTTGAGAGCGTTACTATCAAGTACCGTGTTAGTTTTGTACTGATTTAGCTTTGATAAAATATTTCATATTTTTTCCGCTTGAGTGCACTTCTAATATATATAGGTATCAAGTGCCGTTTTAGGTTTCTACTGGTTCTTGTCTCATAAAATATGGAGCTTTCATGTCATATTTTTCCACTTGAGAGCGCTACTAACAATTAATGGGTGCCAAGTACCATATTAGTTTTGCACTGATTCATGTTTTGTAAAACATGGAGTTCTCTTTTCAATCCAAACGTTATTTTGGAAATGGCTTAGTAAAACCATCAAGGATGAGAAATATTTTGCATCAGAATGATCAAAATAAACCAGCAAACAACGATCGTTTTCCTTGAAGCTCAGAAAGATCTATTACACAAATTATTGGAAATGAAAATATATAAATACATTATATAACAAAGAATATACTGGAACATTAAATCTGTCCTGTGTTACTAAGCCTTTCTCAGTTGTGTAGAGTTTCATTAATCTCTATTACTTGCTGCTGAAAAAGTATGAAAAACATACCATGTGATTAACTCTAGCATAAAACCGCTTTAGGATTTACAGCCCTGAACTTTACAACTTAAGTCACCTAATTATCCACTCAACTTCAAGTAGAGTAGTGCACATTGGAGTGTAAACCTGTTTAATGAAGAGATATAGCCAGTATCCAGTGAAAATTATTTATTTCCTTAACGTTACACCTTTCGGCTTTATCAAGAGGAGACACCCTAGTGAACACAAACCCAATCCGTTAAGCCTTGTCTTGTGTACAGCAGAGTGTCTCCTCTTGATAAAATGTTAGGTGAAATGATGAGTAAATAAATATTGTTCACTGGATACTAGCTGTTTTGTCTTCATTATCCATTTAAAGAATCTTCACTAAATGCTAGCTGTTTGTCTTCATTATCCATTTAAAGAATCTTCACTAAATGCTAGCTGTTTGTCTTCATTGTCCATTTAAAGAATATTCACTGGATACTAGCTGTTTGTCTTCATTATCCATTTAAAGAATGTTCTCTGGATACTAGCTGTTTGTCTTCAATATCCATTTAAAGAATGTTCATTGGATACTAGCTGTTTGTCTTCAATATCCATTTAAAGAATGTTCACTGGATACTAGCTGTTTGTCTTCAATATCCATTTAAAGAATGTTCACTGGATACTAGCTGTTTGTCTTCATTATCTCAAGAATGTTCACTGGATGCTAGCTGTTTGTCTTCAATACCCATTTAAAGAATGTTCACTGGATACTAGCTGTTTGTCTACAATATCCATTTAAAGAATGTTCACTGGATATTAGCTGTTTGTCTTCAATATCCATTTAAAGAATGTTCACTGGATGCTAGCTGTTTGTCTTCATTATCTAAAGAATGTTCACTGGATACTAGCTGTTTGTCTTCAATATCCATTTAAAGAATGTTCACTGGATACTAGCTGTTTGTCTACAATATCCATTTAAAGAATGTTCACTGGATGCTAGCTGTTTGTCTTCATTATCTAAAGAATGTTCACTGGATACTAGCTGTTTGTCTTCAATATCCATTTAAAGAATGTTCACTGGATGCTAGCTGTTTGTCTTCATTATCTAAAGAATGTTCACTGGATGCTAGCTGTTTGTCTTCATTATCTAAAGAATGTTCACTGGATGCTAGCTGTTTGTCTACAATATCCATTTAAAGAATGTTCTCTGGATATTAGCTGTTTGTCTTCAATATCCATTTAAAGAATGTTCACTGGATGCTAGATGTTTGTCTTCATTATCTAAAGAATGTTCACTGGATACTAGCTGTTTGTCTTCAATATCCATTTAAAGAATGTTCACTGGATACTAGCCGTTTGTCTTCAATATCCATTTAAAGAATGTTCACTGGATGCTAGCTGTTTGTCTTCATTATCTAAAGAATGTTCACTGGATGCTAGCTGTTTGTCTTCATTATCTAAAGAATGTTCACTGGATACTAGCTGTTTGTCTTCAATATCCATTTAAAGAATGTTCACTGGATACTAGCTGTTTGTCTTCATTATCCATTTAAAGAATGTTCACTGGATACTAGCTGTTTGTCTTCATTATCCATTTAAATAATGTTCACTGGATACCTGCTGTTTGTCTTCATTATCCATTTAAAGAATGTTCATTGGATACAAGCTGTTTGTCTTCATTATCCATTCAAATGTTAACAACGCATTATAAAAAAAACACATCATACTTTGCCCATTATGATTCTTTACTTACAATAATCTCTGACATTGTTGTTTTTAGAACAGAGCTACACAATGGGCTTTACGAGCTGTTTTTATTATGGAGATTGAACCATGAACTCTAGTATTTCATTCTCAAAGCTTACCTTGATCACAAGGGAACATATGTAATTGGTAGATTTTGTTATTTTCCAGTGAGAATAGGATTTTACTACGCTCGTTTACACTAAGTTTTCGCATTACAAATATACATTTGAAAGGCGTTGCTTTTTTTCAGTGCTATCGATTAATGTATGTTTGTTTGCTTGTTATTGTTAATCGCAAAGCTACACAATAAGCTATCTGGTTTCTAGCGTTATAAGCAGTCAGACTTACCTCTGAGCCACTGAAGGGCATCGGTTGGCGAGAAGAAAAAACAATGTAAAATTTCTTGCTTCATCTGGATTAATTTATTTTTCGACATACGTCATTCAACAAAATGCCCGTTTTCGTCGTACAACATGCTTGGATCGTGTAGATATAATTTTAAATAGGGTTTCATCGCTATGTCAGAAGCAATTCCCTTTTGACTTAATTAGCTATAGAAACAACTGTCCAAACAATTTAAGTACCATATGTTTTAACCAATCTAACTTCTAGAAATGACTCTTGTTTGAGCTTTCAAATCGTTCATCGTCTGTTTTGAACATTTCTTTTCGGGTTTTGTTAAGCAGTATAATTGATAAAATAATAAGTGCCCAATAGGCCAACAGCAACAACATTTGGGCTGGCCTTTTTTATTTTTCATACAATGATAAAGTGAAGAACATAAATTGAACTTATATTTGTTTTTACAGATAAATACTTGTATGATAATTACAAATTTAAGTCAAAAACCTCATCAGTTGGAAGTTAGTTTGTTGATAATTTATTTTCAATGTTGTAGACACATTTAAAAATCCAGTTTCATCGATGGTTCTGTCAACCAAAGGACCTGCTAAATGTCAAGTCTGCTGTCCTTGCTATGGAAGAAAATTTGACAAACAAAAACCTTTTGAGGAAAATATGTGCAAAGAAAAATCTGGAATATCGTGTGCTGGATAATTTCATTTAAAACTACGTACGTGAAAAAAAAAAATAAAACAATAATTTTTCCCGTAAAAATTATCTCGCAGAACTGCTATTATCTTAGTGTCCAGCCGTGTACTGTAGACTATGGGTAAATCTAATACATGATTTGATTTATTATATTGGTAATATCAGGGAGCTTTGACACTATTACTTACTTGATTCCTAGTTGGGATTACTGTTCTACACCTAACATCTTACCCTTGCGTCTGGTAGCAATGTATCACTAGCCCTGCCGGTAGCACCGTATTCTTTTGTTATGAAAAGTCGTTTCTGCGATGAATCACACAGGAGACAAGTCCCCAGCGGCGAGCAGGTCTTTCTTGTTAATCGTACCTACAGTAAGGTCCATTTGTATATGAGAAACACGTCATAGCCATCTTTTGACGACCATTGGGATCCCTCTCTACCCGCATCGCTCTTAGTTTCTCCAACATGGAGACGTGAACGCCATTGCTGCAAACCAGGACGTCACTGGTCTTGAGTGATAATGATTTCAAGAGCTCTATACGTCACAGTCGGCGCGAGCAGCATCCCGCGCTTCCTGCAGATGAAAGTGATATTGTGTGGGTACGTACGTGTGTGAGGAGTCATGTTCGTTGTAAACAAAGCCAGTAGAGTTTGCATGACAATAAAGGAGCTTAGTATACAAAAGAACATGATTAAGTATTGATCTAACATCAAAGTGCAAGCGAAAAGGTTACAACGCCTTCTGAAGGTTTTTTCTAATTCGTTAATTTACTGACATTCAGCTTATATTTATTTGCATACTGCCCTAGATATGTTCATGACAAGAAAATGTTTTTTTTTTTATTCTTTTGCATTAATCCTTTAATAAAGTAAGTATTTGAGTGTTTTCTTTTATCATTCAGGATGTTTTTAACTGAATTTTCCAACATCAGACGCTACAGATAGAGAGATAGTACAGTTTCTCACTAAAGTGATATTGGTATTAGGTAACTTAATTAATGTTTGTTACATTTCAGCCGAGTGCCAAATAAAGAACACTGTGTAGTTTATGAGGATTATAGAACATACTATGAAGGTGTAGCTATATTTGGAAACTGTTATGAAGCCTAACGATAATGTCCTGATTCGTGCTGAGAAGATTAATTAGAACCCTTAGAACATGGCATTAAGAGTAAGAAGCGTTGTAGAACTTAATAAGCTGTCAATAAGAGACTGTAGACCTTATTATGAACTTATTTATGGAATGTAGAGCATGCTACAAACAAAGGATGGAGAGCAAGCTATGCTCTAGAGCATGCTACTAACAAAGGATGGGAAGCAAGCTATGCTCTAGAGCATGTTGCAAACAAAGGATGGAGAACAAGCTATGCTCTAGAGCATGCTACAAACAAAGGATGGGAAGCAAGCTATGTTCTAGAGCATGTTGCAAACAAAGGATGGAGAACAAGCTATGCTCTAGAGCATGCTACAAACAAAGGATGGGAAGCAAGCTATGTTCTAGAGCATGTTGCAAACAAAGGATGGAGAACAAGCTATGCTCTAGAGCATGCTACAAACAAAGGATGGGAAGCAAGCTATGTTCTAGAGCATGTTGCAAACAAAGGATGGAGAACAAGCTATGCTCTAGAGCATGCTACAAA
>NW_013666445.1:10184-19308 GCF_000517525.1 Limulus polyphemus
ATTTTCTAATGGTATATCTCTCACATACAAGGATAGGGCTAACTATCCCTACCTGGAGAACACTCGCTTCGGGAGTAAAATACTGTGAGTAGATACCCTTCACATTCACTCGACATTCTTTGTTATCTAAAATGTTAGACAACCAGCAAAGGATAGGGCTAACTATCCCTACCTGGAGAACACTCGCTTCGGGAGTAAAATACTGTGAGTAGATACCCTTCACATTCACTCGACATTCTTTGTTATCTAAAATGTTAGACAACCAGCAAAGTAGCATAAGTGTTGTATTACGTGTAGGTCACAAGTAGTATAAGTGTTGTATTACGTGTAGGTCAGAAGTAGCATAAGTGTTGTATTACGTGTAGGTCACAACTAGTATATGAATGTTGTTTTATCCGTTGGTGAAACATATGATTGTACTGTGTATGTCAGCAGTATTTATTTGTTTTATAGATAGGCAACTTTTCACATAGATGAAACTTTAGTAAATCATTAACTCACAGATCATATCTATTTCCTTCTCTAAAGTACTTGGGATTGCTCTTTCAAAAATGTTTTTTAAAATGTAGGCTAGTAGTCAAATAAAGAAATCGTGCATCTCGAGGATTGCACGTGATTAAAAATTTGATTTTATTTTTTTCTGAATTGCCTTAAAGAGTTTACAAATAATACGGTAACAAATTTAAAAATGAACTGGTGCAGGAAAAATAACACCTTTTGTTCAAAACTACATTTCCGTTGTCCCTCACAGAATTTCAGTAGACAATCTTCCTCAACCTAGCTAATATTGTCAACTCTTTTGACGGTATTACAAACCATTAACACTCCTGTTTTTAGTGTTAAATCTACTGTTCATACAATCCGCTTCGATAACATATAACTGCAAGTATTGCTAATAATTTCGTCAACTTTGCTAAAAATAATGTCAGATCTCCTGATGCTATCAACTCATCTGACAAAAACCATTGTAATAATATCGATATTAATAGCTTCTCTAATAATATTATCCGTATAATGATATTACTAATTCTACTAACGTTATTCGTCCTTCTAATGATATTATTACTTCTGGTAAAAAATATAAACTCACCTAATATCATCATCCCTATTCATAATGCTAACAATATTATCAACTACTGATATGATTGTCAACTACTCTAATGATATTCATCCTTTTAACATTAGTGTCAACTCCTTTAAAAATATAAACCAACCTAACACTATCAGCCGCATACAGCCACGTATGGCCTGGTGGTTAGCTTGTTCGAACTGTGAATTCAATAGATTATGGTTCATTGCTTGTTGCCACAAAAACGTGCTCCGCACTTTGGAGACAAAAGTGCGTTATGGAAGAGATGGTCAAATCCCACCATTCGGTCAGAGAAGAGTGGCTTAAGAGTTGGTGGTGAGTACTGTCGACTAGCTGCCTTCTCTCTAGTCAATCAGTTCAGATTTAGGAGGTCCCTAGGGCTCAGCGGAAAGTCCGCAAGCTTACGACGCTAAAATTCGGGGTCGATACCCATGCCTGGTAGAGCACGGATAACCCATCGTGTAGCTTGGGCTTAACAACAACCGAATCAAACCAGAATTAAGGACAGGTGCAGCTTTACGCAAAAATTCTGAAACAAATGAATCTACTCGTAATACTGACAACTTTGTTAACGATACCAACTCCTCTGATATTATTACGAACTCTACTCATGATATTATCCCATATAATATTATTGTCATCTCTGCTAAAGATATCTTTTTTTGATTGAAGTTAAGCGCAAAGCTCTGCCCACCACGGGTATCGATAGCAGGTTTTTTAGCGTTGTAAGTCCACAGTGCCATTGAGGTCCTAAAGATGTATTTCCCAACAACGTTATAAACCCTACCAATAATACTTGCCAATGTTTTAACAATATACGCTCTTCTAATGCGATCGTACCAATACTATTGAAAGATATATTATTGATCTTCTAATAATATTATCAACCCTGCTAATAATACTGCAAACTCTGCAAATGATAACTGCTCTTCTGGTATTATTATTATGAAATTCCAAATTTCAGCATAACTCAAGATTCCAGGTTTTTGTCTTTTTGTTTTGCTTTTCTTTGTGAATTCTTTCCCCGTCAATTAATACACTTCTCTTTGAGATATGTTTAAAAATGGTAGCCAAAGACTGTTTGACACAGCTGCGGTACATTAAAACTTCTTGAACTCATCAAAGCGTCGCCATCTATATGAAGACAACGACGGAACTTCACCAAGACCAATGTAAAATAATAATAATAAAAAAAATCATTCCGAAAAATCTAGATAACTTTTTTAATCTTCCCATTGTAAGAGACCTCATTTCTCATCGAATCATAGCTGTGTTTTATGTATATTAAAAAAACTGTGCAATTATGAGTGTACGAACTGAAACCAGGAGAAGAAAAATAACTGTCATCATAAAAAGCTGTTTAACTTAAACCAAACTTTGTTTTTGATGTCTAATACCAAAGATAGGTCCAGAACTAAATTTAATTTATGAAAAAAAGTAATTATTATAAATTCAACTAATATTTGTAATAATAGCTGTACTAAAAGTTATTATTTATTATTTGAAAGTATTGCTTTAAAACAGAGTATGAATAATAACATGGAACCAATCGATAGATGACCTTTTTATCGAGGCTAAGAGTAATATCCTTAGAATAGAAATTATAAAAATATTTATTGCTGGTATCATACAACCGGGATAGGATTGTGATACCAAAATCTGTCTCTAGTTTTAGTGATAAATTTCTGCAATGATACTCAGCAAACTAAGGTAAGATGACTGAAAATCTTATGTCAATGTTCCATTACGAGCCTCAGATTTTTAACTCTGAAAATCTTAGATCAGTGTTCCATTATGAACCTCGGATTTTTAACCCTGAAAATCTTGTGTCAGTGTTCCATTATCAACCTCATATTTTTAACCCTTCTCCAGTTTAAAACCTGATTCTTGCTGATTATAAACTATGTACATTTATTTAAAATGTTTTATTGTTCTCTAGTTTATTTCCTGATTCTTGTTGGTAACAATGTTTGTTTTTATTAGTGCATAACCGCACTATGGGCTATCTTTGGGACATCCTACACGAGATCGAACCTCGAATTTTTGCGTAATAAGCTCAACTGGTAACAAAGACGGGATTGAAGCTACGCGGAGTTGGGGTCTGGCATGACCTGGTGGTTAGGGCACTCGACTCGCAGTCTACGGATCGCAGATTCGAATCCCACTCACCGAACATGCTCGCCCTTTCAGTCGTAGGGAGTGTTATAATGTTACGGTCAAACCTACTTTTTGCTCAGCGGTATGTCTGCGAACACACAAAGCTAAAAACCGGGTTTCGATACTCGTGGTGGACACAGCACAGATAGCCTATTGTCCTCCGGTGGGATAGCGGTAAGTCTTCGGATTTACAACGCTAAAATCAGGGGTTCGATTTCCCTCGATGGACACAGCAGATAGACCGACGTGGCTTTGCTATAAGAAAATACACACACTTTTCGTTGGTAAAAGTGTAGCCCAATAGTTGGCGGTGGGTGGTATTAACTAGCTGCCTTCCCTCTAGTCTATCACGACAAAATTAGGGTTTGTTTGTTTGTAGTTAAGCACAAAGCTGCACAATGGACTATCTGTGCTCTGCCCACCACGGGTATCGAAACCCGGTTTCTAGCGTTGTAAGTTCGCAGACATGACTAAATTATGGAAGGCTCTTTGCGCGAAATTCAAAACAAAACAGACCAAATACTCGGGGTTGGAATAAAGCAAAAGTTTTCAAAGAACAATTAAGAAATACATCGGAAACACATAATGAGCCGGATATGGATTCACACTATTTTAACACAGTAAATTAAACAAAATAAACACATCCACACATCACATTTTCCAGCTGTTTCAATTAATCTCCAAAATTCACAAATAAGTAATAATGGTTATGCAAGCCAAATCACAAACATAATAACGAAAATAGATATAATTACATCTATAAAACATGCAAAAAAACAAAGCTCCAGATGAGGATGGTATACAAGCCACTCTCTTTAAAAAGAGTACTCAGAAATTGTTTGACCATCTAACGGCATTACTTAATTTATCCCTAAACTCTGGTTATATCCAAACCTCTTGGAAGCAAGCAAATGTTCTTATGTTCTTAAAAGATGGAAAACCATCGAATAGACCAGGAAGCTACCGACCAATTAGTTTGAATAATTAGTAATAGGTTCTCCACTTTTCTGGAAATCTCATCAAAATTACCTGAAGTTCAAAACGGTTGCAGAAAATTTCGACAAACAACAGATCATTTATTTAGATTAACTGAAATTGTGTTTATAGAAATATCCATTGCTGATATCATACAGATAGGTGATATTGATCACATGGACTGCACTCAAGTTTATCTTAATTTACGTCAACAACACCCCCACCCCTCATTTTTGTTGTCTAGAAGCTCATTGTAATGAAAAGAAATGCACTGTCGTCTGCTTTCTCAATATGGAGAATGCATTTGACACTGTATGGCGTAATGGCTTAAGACACAAAATGAAACAAATGGATCTACCGACAGGTGTTAAAGTAGCATAAGTGTTGTATTACGTGTAGGTCACAACCTGACCTACACGTAATACAACACTTATGCTACTTCTGACCTACACGTAATACAACACTTATGCTACTTGTAACCTACACGTAATACAACACTTATACTACTTGTGACTTACACGTAATACAACACTTATACTACTTGTGACCTACACGTAATACAACACTTATACTACTTCTGACCTACACGTAATACAACACTTATACTACTTCTGACCTACACGTAATACAACACTTATGCTACTTGTGACCTACACGTAATACAACACTTATACTGCTTTAATAAACGGATAGATGCACATATAATTCCCCCGGACTTCCCTTTGTTTGCGTTTGTATATCATATTATATAACGTATCAAGGTTACAAGAAATCTAACTCAGCTTGCCATGAGCTAGATGAAAATTTAAAATTTCTGTGTGTTACGAAAACCTTCGATTATTAAGAAGAAAAATGCTAATAAAAAGGTAAAGAATAAGAAAAGTATTTTATCAGTGTAGATAAATTCCATCAGTCTCTTAATGTTTCCTTTTCTAAACAACCAAACAGGATCACTAAGTAACAGATGTCATTCTGACATGTTGGCAATATTCTTTTCACTTGCAGCATAAAGATTAGTTCATTTCCACTAATGTAATTGGTTCTATCTCTGAAGCGGCCATCCTTAATTTCTACTGGATTTCAACCCAGGACCTGTTTCCAATTTTTTTATATAGTATATCTAAAGGTGAAAACACTACAATTAATTTTAAGATTGCTTCTGTTGTGCTGCGAATTAACCGGCAATATTACCCTCCATCCTCATCCCCAATAGTAGCCTCAGTAACGTTTAATCTGTTATCTTCCAAATCCCCCAAACCGTCAACAGAGATTGGAACCCCCCTTTTTTTCTAGAAAATAACTATTGCTAAAATGGGCTAATTATCTTCATTTTCAAAATGTTCACTTTATCTGCGTTTATGGTATGATTCTAAAAAAGAAAAAAACTGACTTACCCCACATTTTCTGCCCTTTCAACACACAAGTAAAAACTGCAAGCAAAACGTAGACTTCGAGAAACGTCCTCCACAATTCCGAGTTCATTTTGCCGAGTTTCTTGTAGCTTTTTTCTTTTAACGTACCACAAACATTAGAAAGAATCCTGCTTAATAAAAACGCCAAACTTTCTGGCGAAAACTCCCTTACCAACAGCACCAGACCCTAAGAATCAGATTTCCGCTCATCGTGTTCCCGAACTAAATCACTTCTGACATTTGATCGCTGATGGTCAGATCAACCAGTCAGCTGAAGACAGGTAGTAGTCCTACGCCTTACCAATGGCGTTCGCTTCCTCATTTACGACGAGTCAATAGAGTTGTATGGTTCAAAGAGTTGCTGCCTGCTTAGATCTGCCAATAACTCTCTTTCACTGACCCAGTTCAGAAGTGGTCTTTAAATATGATTAAGTTTTTTTTTCTTGTTTTTTTCGAAATTGATTTTAGTGGGGCAATATGCCTTTTTTTATGAACGGTAGCTGTAAATACTTGAATTTATGTACTTTGTTTTCTCTGATTGTTTTAAACTGAGCACGCCTTCTTCCGTATCTGGTGAGTGTTAAGCATGCGTGTTCTAATCGATTTTCTTCAAAACCCAATACAAGTGCTCTTTCTTGAATAGCGTAAGCACGGTGTTACTTAGTCATATGAGAACGCAACCAAATTTTGGTGCGTGGGTTGCTTATGTTGAGTGAAGGATATAAAGAACTTGATACCCTCGCGAGGAAGATATAACCAAAAATCTGTTTTTACAGTTTCCTCCTAATGCACTTGTGTCCTGTAGGCTTTCCTTCTACACTGAACCCGTCACAATGTATTCGTTCTCGAAGCTGCCGTCGGTCGCTCAACATACCAGCTGTTCCTGCATCTTTTCTAAGTTGTACGGTGTACTTAATATAGAATCGGCCGATTTCAGCTTCCCGTATAGGGATTTCTGAACTTAAAATCATTCTAATAAACATTTGAGAAGCTATTGTAACATTGGTTTGAAATACGAAAAAGCCAAACAAAAGTCAAACAAAAACCGATCTGTTATTTATAATATAACATCATACTGCTTCCACTAGATGTTAGTCTTGAGTTTTTCAATATGTGCAGCCCTCTAGTGTCATTGTTTGAAAATTAATTTTTCCCTGTCAACATTGAATCAAAGTACCGTATCCACTTCATTTTCCAATTTTATAAATGTTAGCTGTACAAATACAAATAGAAATTTAATATTTCCAAAGAAATATATCACTCTAAATATTTTTGCAAATTTAGGAAAAAGCTGTAAGTATTTACGTGTTAGCCACACCTGGAGTGTCTTGATGTTTATATAAAGTTTCTGCGGCTCACGGTGATACGAGTATTTTGTATATCTGATTTATAGTGCATAAATTCTTTTGTAATTAAGAGTAAAATAATTTGTACGTTTCAGATAGTTCCAGTGGCTCAGCGGTAAACTTGAGGGATAAACGCTAAAATTCGGGGGTTGATCCCTTTGGTTGGTACAGCACACTTAACTTGTTGGGCAGCTTTGTCCTTAATAACAAACCAAGTCTCTGGTATAATAAAAAGTTATAGGTATTCTGAATAAGCATCTCGGCCCAACTCGTATAATTGGTGTATTTTTGTTCGATATTACAATTTCAAACACTGAACGACTATTTTGTTTGAGTTTTTGGGTCTAATGGGCTGCTCTTGTCTATCTATAGAGTGAGATGATGATCTAGTAACTATATCGATGTCTTCTCCAGGTCGAAAGACAGGCAGGGTCAGTCCACACTGCCTAAAATAATCTTGAAACAAAAACACAAATATATGCCAATTTAAAATGTAAAACTATTTCTAATACATATTACTAGATGGCGCTAGTATGTAAGTATATTTTTCATGTATATGCTGTTTTTAAATGTCTTTTATTCACTACATTGAACCTATATTTCTAGCTAGTCGTCACTAAGAGTTATGTAAGCATTTTCAGTGTAGCCAGTCGTCACCAAGAGTTGTGTAAACATTTTCAGAGCCTCAATTCGTCAACAAGTACTATGTAAGCCTTTTCAGTTTAGCCAGTCGTCATTAATAGTCATTTCTCTGAAAATACTCTAAACGTTGAAGTATCAGTATATATATATTGCTGAAACGTAATAAATTTTAATATTTATATTTTATACATTTTACACGCACTTCAATTTTCTTTTTACTTGTATGAATGTATTTTGTTGAATTATAGAGAATTTAACCATTAATGTCGAATAGAGTCTTAATTTATTGGTAAGCAAAATTGTGGGATTTAAGCCAATTCTTGTAGTTGTTCATTGAAACAACTTGAAGTTATGAACACTTTACATCAGAGGGTGGAAAATCTTACGGAGGTCTAAGGATCACTGGAATTTTTTAAAAGTGAAAACGCAGTAATATGTGACCTGGCATTGTATTACGTTGTAGCTTTATAGCAAACACAGTAAAAGTAGAGTTTCATAGTCGGGTTCTTTTATTCTTTTTTTTTGGGGGGGGGGGGGAGAGGGCAATTAGCCCCCAGAAATTTTGTCCCTGCTTGTATTAATAAATTTAATACAAAAAAGTAATTTTTACATTAACTTATTTGTGCATCTTTCAGAAAATGCTCCGTTATTAAGTTTTATAACATGCTCTACATTTCTTCATAAGCTTTAACAAGCTTTATGCCTCTCATTAAACTTTCTAGTGTATTTAATAGCTCCTCGTTAAGCTTCATAACATGTTCTATTGCCTCTCGTTAAGTCCCTGAGCATGTTCTGAATCTTCTTATTAAGCTTCATAACATGTTTTATATCCCCTTTTTAACCCACTTTATAGCCTTTTTATATTTCTTGGCATATTCTACTTTCCCTTATTAAGCTTCACAGAATGTTCCATAGCCCTCTTTTGAGCTCCGTATAAAACTATATAACCATATTTATATATATATCATACTCTGTATTCCACTTATACGTTTTACTACTCCTTGTGAAGCTCCATAGCAATTTATACATTTCACAGTATACTCTACTGTCCAACAATTAAACTTCTTAGCATATTTATGTTATAATGCATGTTCTAGAGCGTAGCTTGTTTCCATCCTTTGTTTGTTTGCAGCATGCTCTAGAGCATAGCTTGTTTTCTATCCTTTGTTAGTAGCATGCTCTAGAGCATAGCTTGTTTCCATCCCTTGTTTGTTTGCAGCATGCTCTAGAGCATAGCTTGTTCTCTATCCTTTGTTAGTAGCATGCTCTAGAGCATAGCTTGTTTCCATCCCTTGTTTGTTTGCAGCATGCTCTAGAGCATAGCTTGTTCTCTATCCTTTGTTAGTAGCATGCTCTAGAGCATAGCTTATTTTCTATCCTTTGTTAGTAGCATGCTCTAGAGTATAGCTTGTTTCTATCCTTTGTTTGTTTGCAGCATGCTCTAGAACATAGCTTGTTCTCTATCCTTTGTTAGTAGCATGCTCTAGAGCATAGCTTATTTT
>NW_013666445.1:20024-21322 GCF_000517525.1 Limulus polyphemus
TCACAGTATTTTACTCCCGAAGCGAGTGTTCTCCAGGTAGGGATAGTTAGCCCTATCCTTGTATGTGAGAGATATACCATTAGAAAATTCAAATTTTAGTCTAACCTCACAATTCGCAGACGATGTGGCGATATAGATTGCAGTTACAAACTTACATCCAGTTCTAAACCAAATAGTCGAGTATTGTCAAAAACGCAGAATAAAAATAAATGTTCCCAAAAAGTAACCTAGTTCTATTTTCAAAATCAACAAAAACACGTAGAAACCCTCCCGACATATACTTGCATGGAACTCTTTTTACATGTCGTCACATCAGCAAAATTTCTTGGAGTAACGTATGATCCAAAGTTAACTCGGAGTCGTCACATCAGCAAAATTTCTTGAAGTAACGTGTGATTCAAAGTTAACTCGGAAAAACCATATCAATCAAATCAGAAACAAAACGTGCCAACGAACGAACTATATCAAGAGATTAACATGTAAAAATACAGGAGCAACACCAGAAAATATCATTAAAATTAATAAACAATACATACGACCAGGAGTAAAATACGCCTGTCATGCTTGGACTAATGTAGCACCAAAACATATTAAGAAATTACAGACTATACAAAATGCAGCAGTCACCACAGCTTTCAGAGTACCCAGAACAAGAAGTCTAAAATTCGTGCAAAGATATGCAAATATAAAACCAATCCACGAAAGACTTGTAGACGTATAAAAACGATTCACTAACCTCAATAGATCACTATATCATACATGGTGAGGATAGTCCTAAGAATTTCTCTCCATTCAATTTTTACTATAATAAAAAGTCCACCTGCACCAGACAATAAAATATCGCATAGAATTCTGTATCACGTGTGTAGTTAAAAAGGGTATTATATGTGAAATACCCGTGTGGTAAGTACTTCAAGTGAAAAGTAACATTTTACTATGGAACTGTTTGTGAGTGTAAACGACCAAGTGGTGAGAAATAGTAAAAAAGCACTAAATTCTATAAGTATTCTATTCATGAGCATGGTCCTGAAGGGGGAAGGAGAATCAGTGTTTAAATTCAGTGTCTTCACATTGTGTTCAAGACCCTGATTTCGTGAATATTGTACAGCATTTGACAGTTTAATATACAATAGTAAAGTAGGAAAGAAGAGGACTTAATAGAACCTGACCCTCCCAGACAGACAGACGCTGGGGTTGGAATCAGTTTCACTAAACACAGTACTTTTAAATATGTGGACCACGTGTTTGCACCAAACAAAATGTACTTCCTGCTTACATCAGTCTCTTGGAGGTACGAC
>NW_013666445.1:22322-24538 GCF_000517525.1 Limulus polyphemus
AAAAAAAACAAACTAAAAGACCTTTCACGTGTTTGCACCAAACAAAATGTACTTCCTGCTTACATCAGTCTCTTGGAGGTACGACGTTGTTTCTGTTCCTCGATGTTAAGTCCACCGTACTCTAGTTTATCTTAATTTACATCAACCTACCCCCCCCCCTCCTTTTTGTTGTCTAGAAACTGATTGTCATTTATTTTATAGACTGTGTAATAATTCATCTAGTATATCAAGTCAATTTTATCACCTGCATAACAGGAAATAAAATTTTATTGTGTAATATTGTTATCAGAAATTGTGGTAAATTCAGGATGTAAATAATAGTAATATTGTTATCAGAAATTGTGGTACATTCAGGATGTAAGGAATAGTAATCTTGTTATCAGGAGTTGTGGTAAATTCAGGATGTAAAGAATAGTAATAATGTTATCAGGGGTTGTGGTAAATTCAGGATGTAAAGAATAGTAATATTGTTATCAGGAGTTGTGGTAAATTCAGGATGTAAAGAATAGTAATATTGTTATCAGGAGTTGTGGTAAATTCAGGATGTAAAGAATAGTAATGTTGTTATTAGAAATTGTGGTAAATTCAGGATGTAAAGAATAGTAATAATGTTATCAGGGGTTGTGGTAAATTCAGGATGTAAAGAATAGTAATATTGTTATCAGGACTTGTGGTAAATTCAGGATCTAAAGAATAGTAATATTGTTATCAGGACTTGTGGTAAATTCAGGATATAAAGAGTTCACGCAATGCCGTCAAGAGTTAGGAAAAATTTGGTATGCAAAACATGATTGGAATGTCATCTTTTGTTTTACTTTTAGCGATTGACATATTTTATTATCATAGTTCTTGGGACCTTAGTTTTTCACTCAGTTGTCTGCGACAAAACACGAAGTCATGTTTGTAGCTCTATCTTTAGGATGTAAATAGGAAGTGTCAGTTTTGGATAAAATACACGTAACAAACACTTTAAAGCCTGTAAAATATCTTCTATCTTTATAATGTAAATAGGAAGTGTCAGTTTTAGATAAGATACACAGATATTTTACAGGCTTTAAAGTGTTTGTTACTCTATCTTTATAATGTAAATAGGAAGTGTCAGTTTTAGATAAGATACACAGATATTTTACAGGCTTTAAAGTGTTTGTTACTCTATCTTTATAATGTAAATAGGAAGTGTCAGTTTTAGATAAAATACACAGATATTTTACAGGCTTTAAAGTGTTTGTTACTCTATCTTTGAGATGTAAATAGGAAGTGTCAGTTTTAGAAAAATACACAGATATTTTGCAGGCTTTAAAAACATTTCATAATTATTGATATTTGTACTTTCCATAAAAGGTTTAGCACATGCATAAAGTTAAATTATTACAATTTATTTTAATAGCTTTGTAGCTTCATTTATTCAAGTAGTTTTCTTCCCTTTTATAAAGAAGTGTGTAAACTTTTAAGATAATAAGGTTTGGTGATGTAATCTGGCACATCAGAAATTTCTGTAAAATAATTTAGTCTTCAAGGTTCAATTGTAGCACAACTATGGAAATTCTTTAATTTAGTCTGTATGGTTCAGTTGTAGCACTACTATGGAAATTCCTTAATTTAGTCTGTAAGATTCAGTTGTAGCACTACTATGGAAATTCCTTAATTTAGTCTGTAAGATTCAGTTGTAGCACTACTATGGAAATTCTTTAATTTAGTCTGTAAGGTAGAGTTGTAGCACTACTATGGAAATTCTTCAATTTAGTTTGTAAGGTTCAGTTGTAGCACTACTATATAAATTCTTTAATTTAGTCTGTAAGGTACAATTGTAGCACTACTATGGAAATTCTTTAATTTAGTCTGTAAGGTACAGTTGTAGCACTACTATGGAAATTCTTTAATTTAGTCTGTAAGGTTCAGTTGTAATACTACTATGGAAATTCTTTAATTTAATCTGTAAGGTTCAGTTGCAGCACAACTATGGAAATTCTTTAATTTAGTCTGCAAGATTCAGTTGTAGCACTACTATGGAAATTATTTAATTTAGTCTGTAAGGTTCAGTTGTAGCACTACTATGGAAATTCTTTAATTTAGACTGTAAGGTACAGTTGTAGCACTACTATGGAAATTATTTAATTTAGTCTGTAAGGTTCAGTTGTAGCACTACTATGGAAATTATTTCATTTAGTCTGTAAGGTTCAGTTGTAGCACTACTATGGAAATTATTTAACTTAGTC
>NW_013666445.1:25538-32570 GCF_000517525.1 Limulus polyphemus
AGTTGTAGCACTACTATGGAAATTCTTTAATTTAGATTGTAAGGTACAGTTGTAGCACTACTATGGAAATTATTTAATTTAGTCTGTAAGGTTCAGTTGTAGCACTACTATGGAAATTATTTCATTTAGTCTGTAAGGTTCAGTTGTAGCACTACTATGGAAATTATTTAATTTAGTCTGTATGGTTCAGTTGTAGCACTACTATGGAAATTATTTAATTTAGTCTGTAAGGTTCAGTTGTAGCACTACTATGGAAATTATTTAATTTAGTCTGTATGGTTCAGTTGTAGCACTACTATGGAAATTCTTCTTAGCTTGTGACGCCGAAACCTAGCGGTACTACTACTGATCGTGGGAAGTTTATTATTATGTGCTTTGTCGAATGTTTGTCGCCTTGCTTCTTCTCTTCTTCTCAACGACGTCATCGGCCTTGGTCTTCTCTCTGTCCTGAAGCCCTTTGGACATGCCTCTATCATCTCTCCATTGTCCAACCTGAAGATTTTAAAATAACCAGAAGACGACAAATGACCAACCTCTCTAGCTAAAATTAAATAATTCGCGAACGTAACAAATAACTCATCGCGAGCGGAGCGAAGGGGGGATACTAATATCCCTGAACACCTCAGTTTAGGAAAGTTTATTTCCTTTAAAAACTAAATTCCTGTCACGAAATTTTCATTTCTTTTTCTACTACTATATTAGAAAAATGGGTTCCCAGTATTATGCTCCTAATAATCTATTTTAATGGTTCAAATGCGAAATGTATCCAACAATGTAGTTCATAAAAAAAAAACAGAAAATACATATTAACTGAACATTGGATAATCGTGGTAATACGACTTTTCCTGCGAAACCGAGATGTAAATGGTTAGTGAGAGGGAATTACTTAGAAGTTGGAGTGGCATTTGCCCGATAAGTATGGAGGTTACGTGACTCACCGTCTGTTCAGAAATATTAATAGCTCAATGAATTGATTGATCTAAGCAGCACTTGAACTTTACAGTTCTCTTCAAACTGTTATTTTTTTAACTAGTTGCCTGTAAATTCTCCCTCGTAGTAGAAAACATCGGGTGTAATTACAATGCGTAGAACTTCAAAGAACATTTTTTTAAATCTTATAGCCGTAATTAATAATACTAAATGATGCACTTAAACTCCCCAGAAAAATATATTTTCGGTTTATTAGGAATTTCGCGCAAAGTTACACGCAAAGTCCCTAATTTACCAGTAAAAGGCTAGAGGAAAGGCAGCTAGTCGTCACCACCCACCGCCAACTCTTGGGCTACTCTTGTACCTGCGAATAGTGGAACTGACATAATAACGCCTCCACGACGAGCATGTTTGGTAGGACGGGGATTCGAACCCGCGACCCTCAGATTGCGAGTCGAGCACCCTAACCATTTGGCCATGCCGATCCTATATTTTTATAATTTTTTTTTCAAACAAGCTTTAACATATAAGCAACGCAGGATGTCAAAGTTTATATTATTAATATAGGAAATTTGTGTATCTCAACCTGAAAGGCACCTCATGCGACACTTGAGGCAAAACGACTATGTCGTAGACCTCTGTGGTTCAGGTGTAGCCGTCGCTAATTTTGAATTACTGACCAGAATGAAGACAGCCAATCAGCAGCACCGTACCTCTACGAAGGTTTCGTTCGTCTTTAAACCAAATAACGCGACTCACTAGCACTCTTATAACACATCCACAGCTGAAACTGTGGAGCGTGTTCAGCGGCTAGTTTTGAATCCACTAGTTACGTGCTAGCCTAGTATTGTTAATTTATATTTTCATTTCTTTGCTTCACTGAATCTTTTTGTAATATAGGTTCATCGTGAACACTGTACTTGTGGAGTCAAAGAGGGTGTATAAGTGTCAGTGAATGTGGTTTACTGGTAGGTATGTTCAACAAGAAGTTAACTGACACTGCAGTATTCAATGCTTGATACTGTGAAAATTTAACTTGTTCCTTTGTTTTAAAACAAAACCACACTGGGGAAGCGAACCCCGGATTTTAGCATTGTAGAGTCCGTAAACTTACCGCTGTCCCACCGAAGGACAACAATTTGATAAGTCAATAAATATTGTTTACGTTCCCTCATAATAGCATCAATCAAAATAGTATTATGTATTCGAAACATTACATTTCTACACGCTAAAGATTTTCTATATAATGTTATCTATTTTTAGGGTTAATATTCAACAGGCTATACACGACACAACAATCAAATGTAATTAGTTATACTGTGCACTAGATATAGTCATTAAGGTCAGTATATAAATGAGAAATTGCACTGATGATACAACGCCACGTTGTTAAACGGATAAGAACACGTTTCTTTTTGAGCTGTGTATTCAACATTTGTGTTTTTTTAATACTAAAGAATCGTTAGAACTTGCTATTTTGTTTATCGTATCAGGTTGTAAATATGTATGTTTTCAATGATTCCATTTGATTTGGGGTTAGCTAAGCAACTGTTGATTTAATAAAAAAAAGAGCTACAGTTATGTAGCATTTAAAGCATTTTGTGATTTGGAGTGTCAGCGTAAAACAATATTTTCAAGTGAAATGCGAAACCGTATTTTTTTGAGGCAACAGAAGATAATTGAAGAAAGGAAGCACAATGAATGGGCAGGAAAACTGGTAGTCTGGGAAATGGAGATTCGTCAGGAAACATTAACTCCCGTGCACATGGAAACAACTCAAACAAACTGGAGGACAGGAAAAACTGGTAGTTTTGAGAAGGAAGTTCAGAAGAAACATCAACTTTTGAGCTCCTGGAAACAATTCAAACCTATTGATGTGTGAAACAGGTGGTCAAGAAAAACTGGGAATTTTGGAAAAGGAAGTTCGGAAGTAAACATCAACTTTCGAGCTACTGGAAAAAATCAAACTCCCTGATGTGTGAAACAGGTACAGAGGAAAAACTAGAAGTTTTGGGGAAGGAACTTAGGAAGAAAACACCATCTTCTGATATACATTTTACCATTCTCTCTCTAAACACATTTCTTGGTATATTAACTAAAATTAATGGACTTTTTCGTCAGATGGGCACAGCACAAGCACTTGCAAACACTGTCTTTGAAACTGAATAAAGGTCCTCCGATATCTGAACACTATAAAAACTCACAGTCAGTTATAGAGAAGCTTACAAGCACTTGCAAACACTGTCTTTGAAACTGAATAAAGGTCCTCCGATATCTGAACACTATAAAAACTCACAGTCAGTTATAGAGAAGCTTACTTTGATCTCAGATTTGTTAGTTAGAGGAATTTGGTATTGCAAAATCAACATATATATATATATTTATTTAAATTAAGGTTTTGCTATATATATAAAGAGTGTATCCGCAGTTCAAATAACACGTCTTCAATATATAAGTGTATAAAATCATGGTAAAAATTTAAGTTAGAAACAGAGCATGATTCAGATTTTTTAAAAAGAAAAACATTTATTATTTGAGAACTTATAAGAACACATTATCGGTCGCTCCTCACAGTTCGGAAATTGATATTTTGAAATAGCAGAATTAATTTCGAAAACGAGCAATTTACAACCAACAAAATATGTTTTTTCGCAAAGAATCAGTTTCCGACCCAAAGTCGATAAAACTACCAACTAAGTTGTGATATGTAAAATTAAATAAACTTGGTTATGTTTCCTCTGTAAACTTGACATTGTAACATATAAATTTAAGAAATTTAGCTATTTCATTTATAAACTTAACACTGTTGCATGTAAAATTAAAGAAACTTGATGAGGTTTCATTTTGACCTAATGTATCTATGTGTCAAGTTAAAGGGTCTTTTATACACTTGATGTAGTGATATATAAAACTGATTTGGTTGTGGTCCATCTAAATCCAAATATTTTTGTGTAAGATTAAAGAAACTGGGTTAAAGTTCAGTTAGACCTTCTGTATTTCTGTGTAAGGTCAAAAAAACTTGGTTATGGTTCACTTAGATCTTATGTATTTTTGTGTAAGATTAAAAAAACTAAGTTATGGTTCAGTAAGACATGATAATTAGGAGTAAAGAAACTTGGTTATGTTTTCATTAGCTCTAGTGTATCCCTATATAAGATTAAAGGTATGGTATATTAATGATAAACATAACCTTTTGGTATATTGCTAGAAAACATCCTATATCACAAGTGACTGTTTCCTATCAGTAAGTTTTACTCAACTGATGGTAAAATTTGTGCTGTGTATAAAATTATTTTGACCTTGAACTTTTTAAGGCCGGAATTTGCTTGAAAAATATGATTATTTGAAAGTTGATGATGCTTCTTTTCAATGCGGTTTCTATGGTAAACGTTATCAAATCCCCTTTTCTTCTTTTTCACACTGCCTCTTCATTTATACACTCTTACATTACATGGCCTATCTGCGGGGCGCTATTATGTAACTACCATAGCAACGCTTCGTCTTCTAATACACGCATCAGTAAAATTCGATGTATAATATAAGGACTAATCTTAGTTAACGAACAAGTATGTCTTCATTTATACACTCTTACATTACATGGCCTATCTGCGGGGCGCTATTATGTAACTACCATAGCAACGCTTCGTCTTCTAATACACGCATCAGTAAAATTTGATGTATAATATAAGGAGTAATCTTAGTTAACGAACAAGTATGTACGATCGAAACACATAAGAGCGTTGTGTAATTTCTTGTCATGTTTAATATGGTAATCTGTGTAATGAATTCCAGTTTACTTCGGATGTTATTCAGCATAACAGCATGTTATACTGTACTAAAGAAGAGCACGAAGACTAATGACGCTACTTGGATATGTCATCGATTGGTTCTGCTACGAAACCACGCCGTCATTTTTCTGTAGTTTATTACATATAAATGTCAATAATGTTCTGGAAGACACAGCAAGCTTACCTAACCAGTAATTGTGATTTTAAAGGGAATGCTGAAAACTCGCCCTATTATTCTGGGATATTTTATGATATTTTCTAACGAAGTTAAAGTCCGCAAACTTTTTATAGCTTTTTTGTATATTTATTACATTATTTAATAAGATGATAGAATTTCCGTATTAGTACGTTTACGTTCTTATACGGTGTTAAACTGTATTTTAGTTCAACAATATACCGCTAGGGATTTCATTAACCCCAGCTAACACTAACAGTGTGTAATTGTGCCATTGTCTGCATTACTCCTCTTATACGGTGTTAAACTGTATTTTAGTTCAACAATATACCATTAGGGATTTCATTAATCCCAGCTAACACTAACAGTGTGCCATTGTCTGCATTACTCCTCTATTTATTTATCCTAAACATATGGAAAACAATTATTTTAATTCTGATACAATAACTTTTGAACCTTAAACTACGTGAGAACATGTGGTACTGTTACGGTCATAAGCCTAATTCTACCTTACAAGTGCATGTCTCATTTTGCATTCGAGCAAGATTTTAACCACTTTTTGTTAAGCCTAAAAAGTATCATTGCATCATCAGGTTAAACATTTTTATATCACTGCATACAAAAAAGCGTTTCAGAAACACTTTTGGCTGCCATAGGTCCAATCCGGCTGTTTGTTTCTGATATTTAACAAATTGTTTATTGACAGTGAGTTATTGACAGACAAACAAATGCATCGGAGTTGCTACTTACAATCACTTCTAATTAGAAATTCTTAATTGACAGACCAAGAGAAATGTGAATAAAGGAAAATGCAGTTAACACATGACCTTAGTCACTTTTGTTAGGCCTATACAACCTTACTCATTTGCCTGCTTAATAGGTGCTATTATTTCATTGTAATGTATTGATAGTGTTCAATATTGGTTCCACTGATTGAGGCTGCAATATTACAAACTCAGTAGCTAAAATGGATATCTGGAGTTGGAGGGGGAGGGCAGTGCCTAGTTCACTAGGCAATTACTATTACAAAAAAAATTAATCAACTACATAATAGAATATTTTATTAAGTATATACTTTATACTTCAGAATTAACAGTCGCCATTAGCTTTGACGACAACTAGAATCGTACAATCTCGGACGACTTTGCGTGACAAGGTAAACAGATCGCCACGCCCATCGCTCCCAGATCCATCTAACTGCGTACAGTTAGCATCAATTTCAATCTTGCTCGGTGAATACCAATATAATTAATCATATGCTCCTCATTGTAGTTCCTTCACAAACTTTCAATTATCCTGTAATTTCATTTCAGCTTTTCTTGTCTTGTTCCATCTAATTAGGAGGCTCCCCTTAGCGATTTTCTTAGTTGGGTCCACCCCCTCTTTAACCACTGGTTAACCTCCTAGAATGGTGGTTAAAAACAAGCAGTGAGTATCAATTCCTAGATTTTCAGCTTATCATGTCTTCCTGCTAGGTTTTTTTTTTAATTTTTCAAGTCACGAAACTCTCTAGATTCCGAATTGACCTTCTTTGTAATATGGCCGAAGAAGCACAAATCAACTTCACAAGTGTGGCTATTTCAGGGGTTTTTAAGATTAATAACTGGTTCTTCCGAAACATACAAAAGAAGAATCGGAAACAGCTGTTGTTGATTTGTATTTATTTTTTTTCTTTGAAAATATGTTACTACTCGGCTCGAAAATTCCATTATTTTCTGTTTGGAGAAATAACCACGGGAGTCCTACTCCTGATATGATTTCGAAGAACAGAAAATTAATGGTTTTGTCACCTCTGAAGAAATGGGTCTTCCAGATTTTTCATGTCATCCACAATCAATAAGGCAAGATTATAGAGAAAAATAATAATAATATCATTTGGCCATAGCTCTAAACATTATAGAAAATTCCCAAATGAGAAGATTTGTGAATTAATGGCCTATATATATACGAATTTAGTAGTCTTATGGTTTGGCCCATCATGGCCAGGTGGTTAGGGCGCTTGACTCGCAATCTGAGGGTCTCGGGTTCGAATCCCACCAAACATGCTCGTCATTTCAGCCGTTGGGGCGTTATAATGTGGCGGTCAATTTCACTATTCGTTGGTAAAAGAGGAGCCCAAGAGTTGGCAGTGGGTGGTGA
>NW_013666445.1:32680-40791 GCF_000517525.1 Limulus polyphemus
GTGGTGATGACTAGCTGCCTTCCCTCTAGTCTTACACTACTAAATTAGGGACGTCTAGGGCAGATAGCCCTCGTGTAGCAAACAAAACAAACGTATGGTTTCTTTCAGTTACTCATCCTGATAAATTTAAAACTGAACTGTGAGGTGGCTAGTATCTACATGTCTGTTTGTTTGTTTTTGACGAAAAGTTTCTAACTGCTTAGCCTCTGATCACCATTGAAACTTTCAAGGGGTTATTGGGTATGTCCGAGGGGGCATTTATTTTATTCATTTTACAATTTTTACGAGTTTGACAGTCATCTCGATTTCCCCCTTGCTACTTATTGCTTTATAGTGCCCTGCTCAGCCGCCTACCACACGAATCCAAAGAAATAAATATCGCACCTGGCGTGGGTACTTTTGATAGTACTTTCTAAAACGTATTTTTATGCGTTGATAATTCTGTCATATCATTACGATAACTTGAATTCATGGACACTGTATCTGTAAAACCGTTATATTTTCATTTTTAACTGCATACTAAATATTTGTATGTCCGTTTCAGCTAAGGTTTGTATACATTTGACTGCAGCTTCGCTCCAGGATTCTGACCTGTATGGAGGGGAAGAGGCGAAGGTTTTATTTGTTTTTGTTTTTTACGATAATTGGAAGGAAACCCATTGAAGATAAATTAAGAATATCTAAAGGTTAAACAGAGATTGGATAATGATTTGTTCGATGAATTTTCCTTAGGTATCTGAAGACATTGTATATTTGGATATCTAGCTTTTATTAAAAGTTTTTAGTGAAATTTGTAAAGAAAGACAAGGAGGGGGCAGACAAATTTCTGTGATTGTGCCCGCCATCCCTCGCCTCCCTTTGGCTGTAAATGTAAGTATGTGATTAAGATTATTTTAATTATATTCCAATCTGTTCCTTAGACTTTATACGATTATAACCTATTTGTCTTTTGTTTTTCTTCATCATTAAGATCGCAATAAGAAAATGACTAGAAATAATAGGTTTCGTTTGTCGTTTATCTGGAAAGAATACAGTTACATTGATTATTTAAAAAAACGCGGGGATTAGAAATTATTTTTTCCGGGATAAGAAGAAACGTGAAATAACATTTACTTTTTCGGGTTTCTTTTTATCAAAGTTAAAAAGGCCGCGAGAAGAAGAAAGGAGTAATTATCATTGTATCTTTATTAGAAGAAGAAGAATATTAGATCGAACAATTTTCTTTAAACAAAAAGAACAAAATAGTTTATTTTTATTGTAAAAAAAGACAGTAAAAACTTATTGGACTGTTCTTCTTTATTTAAGCTAAATATTCATACTTTACAATAACACAGAATTGAACTCTGTTTTATGTTATCGTGAAATAGCTTGTTGATGAAAGGGGGTTTCGTTTCGTTCTTGTAACTCAAAAGGGGTTAATACTTGGGTTGAGTACATTTGTTCCTTATTTATTATTTAGGAAGAAAATGAGAAATAAATGCAGTTTTTTTCTCGATAGACTGGATTTTCTTTCTAATTTTTCATTCAAGCGGAGTACTTGCAGGGATGGTCATTGAATATTAATGTAAAGGCTGAGATCAAAACTTATGTTTTGAACTTCAGCATTTTTCGTTATAACACGTTATAAACATTGATACTTCTGTTGCTCTGTTCTTGACTTTTCTTCTCACAGTTCCTGTGGCTTTGTTTTCTGATAGGTACATAGCTTTAGAAAACTTTAAATACTAAGGTTAATCCTGATTTTAATGGATGTATTCATTCTCAGAAAAGGCTGCGCTATACAGGGTAACGCAAAAGTCGTGCACCACCATGGTTTCTTTAAGTCCTGCTCTTACAGTTATTCGAAATGTACACCGTTTACACCAAGACAGAATGTCACAACATGGCCATTCCCACACGTTCTTGCAAAGTCAACGGCATTCTAATCTGTTATCTTAACACAAAAATAATAAACAGTAGAACACAAGCATGACTTAGCAAAATCATTGTAAGGGCAGAACTTCAAAATATAATGGTGGCGGTGCGTGGCTTTTGCATTACCCTGTACTATACTTACAACTTTAGTAAACTCTTGACATTTTGTATATTGTTTACAGAGTAAATCGAATTACTCGTATTCTGTTTCTTAATTCAAAACTACTGTATAGCTATTATTAAACACTTTGAAAATATGTTTAGCAAGCAGATTGTTTTAGGATGTGTAAATCATATGATGCAGGAGTTAAATATGATGCTAAGCTAGCAATTTGTAATTCAATCACTTGATCTATAAATCGTCATAAAGAACGTGAGAGTTTAATAGCTACCGCTGACGTCTTTAACGGATCTGGTTATCTTTCAAGGTTGTTCACCAGATTTAAAGTTTCTTGTTTTTCTTATTGTTAACGATACCTTAATACAAGCTTGTTCTCATTATAACACAATAGAAATAGTGGCGGGAAATACGGGATTATATTCACTCCTCGAACTTCTCTTCTTCTAAAGATATATAAACAAGATTATACATAATATTATATAAGATACATAAGATAATAACCAGTTTTATTACCAAACAAAAATGTAACATATAAAAATGCGCAGTTTGTTCATAATGAGAAGAAGTATTTTCTTGTTGCTGTTCACTTAATGACTTGATGTAAATATGTACTAAACAGCTTGTGAACTATTAAACGTAATAACAACACAGCCACCAGTAAATTGTCCAAACTTCTCTCTGTTTCTATACTTCGTAGTTAGTGTTAGGAACGAATCCGACCCTCTTTTAGACTTCTTTTCGTCGACTGTAAATATCCTACTTTTTTAATATCCTTATATTAACCTTTAGTTAATCATGTTCTTTAATAGTCTGGCGTGTGTTTTATAAAACCCATACTCTTAGTTTTGGTAGCAACACTAATCTGTTGAGTGGATTACGAAACATGTAAAAAATTCGTTTCATTTTAAGTTTTTTTTTTTGTTGGTTTTTGTTTTACATACACTTTTGTTACCTTTCCAGTCTATTAAAAGGAACAAGAAATGTTTGTTCGGGTTGGAAAAATATGCCACTTTTTGTGTACACCATCCAAATATTCCAATATTATCAAACACCTTGAATGGTTGAAGGAGAACTGGAAGATCGCAGAAATCGTCGGAGATAAATTGACGCTATGGGAAGCTAAGCCTCACGTCGCATTTGATCCTGATATCAATACTCTTCATTTCCGGGACGTGGCTTATAAGAACATCGCCGAATACCGGTGCGAAAAATGATTTGTTCAAGGCACAGTGTGGCCATCTCTTTTAAGGCCTTTTAACTGAGTTTGGCGGCTATAACAACAAAATGCTTTGCACTATTGGCCATTTTTATTCACTAAAACTATAAGCACCTGATAACAAGCATTTGCAGTTGTATCATGATTGACTAGAACATAACCAATGCTATTAAGAAGTACTGTGTTTTAAGTTACCTTGGTTAGGGGTTTCATTCACAAAAGGATATGCATGAAGGAGAATGAGATATTTATGGTATTTGTTTATTTATTTTAGGGCAAAGCTACATAGCAATATCTGCTTTGTCCACCGCGTGGAAACGAACCCCAGATCTTAGTGTTTAAGTCCGTAAACTTGCCGATGTCCCACCAGGGGGACATTTTATGGTAAAACATTATTGTTTTTTAATATTTTCTACCGTTTCATACTCCTAATGGAGTTCGACGTCTGTTAAACGATTCATAACACATTTGTTTAGTTTCAATATCAAGTCGTTATAAAACTTATTGGAGGTCCTTATTATTTGATTAACAACAATTTGTAACTACTATGAACGTAGTAGAGGGGAGGCTGTATCATTCTGCACGTGTCTTTGCGCTGCTTGATCTAATGTGAATTTAAATGATGCATTATTTGTTTTCTAGGCCAGGTGGTTAGGGCGCTAGACTCGAAATCTGAGAGTCGAGGACTCGAATCCCCGTCCCACTAAACATGCTCGCCGTAGGGGCGTTATAATGTCACGGTCAATCCCACTATTCGTAGGTAAAAGAGTAGCCCAAGAGTTGACGGTGGGTGGTGATGACTATCTGCCTTCCCTCTAGTCTTTCACTGCTAAATTAGGGACGGCTAGCGCAGATAGCTCTCGTGTATCTTACAAAACCTACAAAACGTTTTATGACTTGTTGAAGAACAACTACTCCCACTCCCTTACCAAAAAATCCTTTTCGGTGGACTCCTAACAAGGGACAAAGGGATCCTTAGACCTAATAAAGAGAGCTATTTTTTCAGAATGTTTCCTGTTAGAAGAACACCCCCCCCCCCACTTCTTTTACTAAAATGTCTGGATCCTCCCCTGAAGCTTAATAATGAAATGCACTGAATTTAAATTGCGTTTGCATCAGCTGTAATGAGATTTAACAGGGAAGGAGAACACCCTTATCTTCCTTTATGCAATCGGCACATTATGATCCTAATTATTTACTCTTCCTCTCTCCATATTTGGCAAATGATAATTTAATCACGTAGTACATAATTAGTTATGTAATGCAGTAACATGTGTAGTTTTAGGTTCGTTCAAATTATTTTAATTACAAGTCAAATCGAAATAAAATGTTAATGATGCTTGATTTGTGCTTTCATTAAGTCTCTGAAGGACCCTTTCCCAATTAAAAGTTTAAGGTTGTTGTTGATAGAAAGTTGGGAGTTGCGTAGTTGACCTGTTTCCTGCTCACCTTTGACAGAAACGCTCAATTTATACACGAAAGAGTTCTTGAAACGTAAATAGGTAAGGAAATGACGGGTAATTCATCTTAGAGCTAAGTTCAAGAATATAGTTCACAGATATAGTTCTGATAAAAAGCTATAAAAGGAGATAAAGATGAAAAATCAGAATTTCCTAGAATGCGTTTGAAGTTTTCAACCTGAACGGCAACTTATGAGAAGCTTGAGCTACGTGCCACAGTGAAATTTCAGAGTGTGTTTAATAGGATATCGTGGGTTCAAACCTTCGACCTTCTGATCCGCATCATGGCACGCTGATTACCGGGTCACGACCGGCCCTTTTAGGACGTTAACACACGAAGAAGTAAGTTCTTTTTAATTTCGACATAAAACCTTTTCGTTTGAACAAAATCAGACATTACTCTTGCCTTACTTTGGGCTTGTCTCATGCATGGTGTTAGCGGAAATATCATAAGATATAATTTCTGAATTTACACAAGTGTTTATTGTGAAAACGGAAGTAAGGAATCAATCCAAAAAAGTTTTGTTCGTAACATGTACTGGGGTTAAGATTTGAGTATGCTAGACTGCGTATCTAATATTGAGTACCTGATTTAGGATTCAACATGTTAATTGTTCTGTTTGTTTATGGAAAAGCTTGAGGTGGAGAAAGCAGTTTACCCAATTATATTTAACCTGATTCAGGAATTTCTCGAAGTTGTAATTAATAATGTAATTGGTCATTAGTATAACTAAGAAATATTAATCTCCGAAATTGTTCGTAAGCATGAGATAAAGGCGTAATCAGTTTTGAGATAGACAGATAGATAAAGCGACAATACACGAGTGTAAAAAAAACTGATTTTTAAAAGTGGTTAAAATACTAGATATACATCCGCAGGGTCCCCGAAAATTTTCTGTTTCAGGAGTAAATAAAACAAGTAACACAGGCCTGCGAATTTAAACTTCATGAAAATTGTTTTGGATTTAATGACGGATTTTCCATAATTCAGATTTCGAAAATAATATTCATTTTTTTTATCACGGAAGGTATTTTTACAATTAGGGAAGAAGAAAAACTCTTATTTAGATCAGTTATTTCGTTTACCACAATGAACATTTTTGTTATTAGGTTTGTTAACAAAAATACAAACAAAGTGAAGAAAAGGGAAGAACATTGATGTCAAACGAATATGCATCCTCATTCATCCTGATTTGTGTGTGTGTGAAATCTACGTCTTTTAGTCTCAAAACTACGTGTTGTGGTCTTTCTTTTATGTATTGCGTTATGACGTTTTGTGAAAAATATGTACGTGATGGAGAACAATTGATATCATTTTCGGATTCAGCGTACAGGAATTACTATAGAACATGTACAAATTTCAAAACAATAAAACCATATCAGGCCTGTGTAATTAAAAGTAACCAATATTTTTATTTCTTGCATTTGAAGTTCATATGTCATGCTGTGTTGTAGCCTACAGAGTGAATAATTCTTTTCGTGGTTCATGGCATGCACACGCTTTACTGATGTCACGACAGTACAAACTGCAACGTTAGGAGTCCCTTATGCGACGTCATTTTAGTGCCTAATGATTGACTGACAGACAACACACTATTGTATAGTGATGCGAGTGGTTAAAATAAGTGACCCATCCAGACAGCTTTAGGTCCCCTTTCGGGGAAATAAAGAAACTACAAAATGTAAATAAACCTTGAAATATTACTAGCAGAGAAATATGGTCAATTTGATTGTGCAATGAAAAGGAAAACTTGAACACTTCTAGATACTCTTTACAGTTCTTAATTTATTGGAAAGTAGAAAGTGTCGATTTGATCTGAATTTTAATGTCTTTAGCATGTGATCATTTCTTCACAAAACCTTTCTTTCTCAATATAGGACGCTTGCGTATAATTTGTTTGATCGTAATAGTCACCTGCATGACTCCTTCTAATTGTTTAATATAATAATTGTGGAGTTATTGTGTGAGCGAGTTTTTCATGCTTGGAATAAGGGTTGTGCTGAAAATTTAAAAACTCGCCGATGTATAAACACGAATTGACAACCTCAGCTTTAGAGCAATCTAGCTAAAGTTATGAAATCTGTCTGTAGTTTTCTGTTCAAATGAAGGCAGAGGATAGTCTTGTGGTTAGCGTGTCGAACTACGGATATAATGGTCTGAGGCTCGAGACGTGACGTTAGATCCCGCTCTTTGCATTTCCAGATGTGGACGCGCTATGAGAGTTACAGTCAATCCCATTACTCGGTTTAAAGAGCCAAACAAAGACCTTGTTGTGGCGGTTTTTTCTGGCTGGCTGCCTTCCCTCTGACAGTTATGCTTGAACTTTAGAAGGTTTCTGACCTGACCTAATTCAATTCTTGTTCGAATGAAAATAGAAAAGAAAAGACTTACGTGATGCATTGGACAACTCAAAACATATAAGAGAATGCTACGAAATAAAAGCCTTCTTGTATTAAGCTAAATATAGTATTATATCTCAGAAGATCAACTTAATTAGCTTTTGTTTTGTTATTCGTAATGCATGAAATAACTAATTAAAAAGACCTACGTTTGCGACTTTCGTGGCTGGAGAGAGCTTAGATAAATTCTGATATCTTGGATAGTTAATACTTCTATAGACTACACTTGTCTGGAGTTTGGAAATGGTCGTCACTGTAGAGACCTTGGATATTTTTTAGTGATGTTTTTGGTAGTTAAAGCTCCTTTTGTCTGTACCTCTGTGGTCCTACATACCTTACTTTTTCGATATCATTGGAGTTATTAGACCACTTTGTAATCCTACTGATCCTACACACACTCATATTTCAAAACCGTTCTGGATATTAGGCCCCTTTGTGATCTTAATTACCTTATTTTCCGAAATCACTCAGTCTATCAAGCTCCTCTGTCATCCTACATACCTCACCTTCTAAAACTAATCGGTTATCAATCCCTACTTGCCTCACCTTCTGAAATTAATCGGTTATCAATTCATACATACCTCACCTACTGAAACTAATCGATTATCAATCCCTACTTGCCTCACCTTCTGAAACTAATCGGTTATCAATCCCTACTTGCCTCACCTTCTGAAACTAATCGGTTATCAATCCCTACTTGCCTCACCTTCTGAAACTAATCGGTTATCAATTCATACATACCCCCGCCTTCTGAAACTAATCGATTATCAATCCCTACTTGCCTCACCTTCTGAAATTAATCGGTTATCAATCCCTACTTGCCTCACCTTCTGAAATTAATCGGTTGTCAATTCATACATATCCCCGCCTTCTGAAATTAATCGGTTATCAATTCATACATACCTCACCTTCTGAAACTAATCGATTATCAATCCCTACATTGCCTCACCTTCTGAAACTAATCGATTATCAATCCCTACTTGCCTCACCTTCTGAAATT
>NW_013666445.1:41205-50664 GCF_000517525.1 Limulus polyphemus
CCTTCTGAAATTAATCGGTTATCAATTCATACATATCCCCGCCTTCTGAAACTAATCGGTTATCAATTTCTACTTGCCTCACCTTCTGAAATTAATCGGTTATCAATTCATACATATCTCACCTTTTGAAACTAATCGGTTATCAATTCCTACTTGTCTCACCTTCTGAAACTAATCGATTATCAGTTCCTACTTGCCTCACCTTTTCAAACTAATCGGTTATCAATTCATACATATCTCACCTTCTGAAAATAATCGGTTATCGTGGTTACGTTCTCGTCCAGAATAAATGTACGTCCTTTTAAAGAATACCATAAAGAAAAAAAATTATATCTTTAAACGAGAAATGAGTGCTTCCCACTAAAATTTCTAGCATTATAAGCGTATTTTATATAAATTTGCATACAAAAAGATGTGTTAGAGAATATTTACGTTTATCACCTTGTGGTTTGTTTCACCCATATACTCATTTTTGTGATACAGTGAATGGCAGGAGCCTACTATTAGAAGTTCTTTAACATAAACAACCCGAAACACATGCAGATAACGAATAACGTATACTTTAACTTTCGCGCGTCTGGATTAACTAAATCATTTTGACATGGGGACGGGAAAGTAGCAATTTTATACATGCTCCAGAAAATATTATAGGATTCTATGAAGACCCGTGAGACAAGATGGACGCTCAGTTGTAACCACTATTCAACTTTTCAACGCTACCTTCACATCCTCTTAAAAGGCAAACAAGTAATTTGTTCCTGAAACATGGAGTCATAAAGATATTTATTTATATATTTGCAATCAATTCATCTGCATTCCGACAGGTTTGTCAATGAAGTTCACGAGCTGCCAAAGCTATACGTTATTGAAGCTGACCGGGCTTACCAGTGATGGTATTTTATAGGGCGGTTATATCGCAAGTAATGACAGTTTCACCAACTTTTCGACACCATATTATGAAAAGACACATTTATCGATTTTGCCAGTGAAGCAAGAATGTTCTAATGATTTGCTCTTACACTCCAGGCTGTCAGCAAAATTCGCTCATTCATTTTCTAACCCTTTTTTAGAAACACATCGCTGTCCAAGATTGTTAAACGTAATTTTTAGATGAAATTCAAAAATGTTAAATTATAAATCTCGGCACAATATTTGATTATTTCTTTAGAGTATGGATTTTACTACATAGGAAATGCACATCCGAGATTTTTTGCTTTTATACGATGTACTACTTGGTAAATTATAATTTATTGCTAAACGAATAAACTTGTAAGAAGTTAGTTAATACATTACATGAAATCAATAAAATATCTGCCAATGTCCCATCTTGTTGTTAAGCTCAGACAAAGGACATCTGATCTTATTTCTTTGATTCTATCGTATTAACTAAATTCTAACGTTGAAATACTTTTTAGTAAGAAAAAAAAAAAACAGAACGAAAGGATCTTCTAGTATTAAACGAAAAAAGCATTATAATAGCCTGATTTACAGTTAGATATTGAGTGATTACTTGCCTTTATATAGTCTTGGCCCTGCATGGCCAAGTGGTTAGGGCGCTCGACTCGCAATCTGCGGGTCACGGGTTCGAATCCCCGTCATAACAAACATGTTCGCCCTTTCAGCCGTGGGGGCGTTATAATGTGACGGTTAATCCCACTATTCGTTAGTAAAATAGTAGCCCAAGAGTTGACGGTGGGTGGTGATAACTAGCTGCCTTTCCTCTAGTCTTACACTGCTAAATTAGGGACGGTTAGCGCAGATAGCCCTCCTGTAGCTTTGTGCGAAATCCATAACAAAGAAAAAAACAATCCTATAGCCTTTAAATTTAAAATTAGGGATGGCTAAACAAAAACAGTAAATTGGTAGTTTCACGCAAAAATTCTGAAATTAACAAACAACGAATGTGGTATATTTCTGCCTGATGAATAGCCGTTAAATTTGAAAGAAACAGAAAATCAAAATTTGGACAGGAAAAAACAAGAAGGTGGTAAGAATAATTTATTCACAAAACTAAAGCGACATCAGGACTATTTTTGTCGTCCTGTATTTCGAAGTGACACCTGGAAATCTTCTCACGATATTTTTCTGGAATATGTTCTGATGATTACAAATATTCATTTTGAGACTAAATTCTAAAATGGCCTTATTGTAAATAATTAGTTATCCGTTTTTTGCTGTTCTCTTTAAGTATTTTAAATAACTTCTGAACAAAAACAAGCTCAATGGTGCAACTTAAGTTAAGGTGAAACATATTTCATTCTAGACTTATGGGTAATAGTACAAACTATGTCATGTACCACCAAATATGCCAACCTCCACTTTGCCTGGTCCCAAGTCCAGGATTAGAAAGGGGGAGGGTTGGGCGCGGGGCTAGCAACTCCACCCCGTAAAAACCAACCTGCTACAAGTAACTGCAACAACACCTTCCGTTGGCGAGATGTTATTGCGGCCCTATGCTCCACTGGGAGTTTACAGGAATAAAAAAAAAAAATGTCATGTACACTTGGATCTGTTTATTAGCGTTCCCTTTAAAAGTCTAGTTTAGCTATAAGATGAATTAGAAAAACTTTGATTATACACAAAATGAAAGTCACACAGGGTTTACCTCGCCCTCAATCAGTTGATAGAAGCTTAGTCTTCTAAGCTCCCCCAGTGACTCAGCGGCAAGTCTGAAGGCTTACGATGCTAAAAATAGGGCTTAGATACCCGTGGTGGGCAGACCAGAGATAGTCCATTTTTTAGCTTTGTGTTCAACAACAACCAAAAAATATTAATCATACAAATCTAAATTTGCACAATATAGAAATTCAAAAGTGGGTTCAATTTATTCTCTTAATTACGGTTGTTACAAACTATAAATCTGAAATATCCTTTTATCGCGTCAAGCATGTTGGATGTTTGTAAATCTATCTGGGAGATCCTTGTATCGCGTCAAGCATGTTGGATGTTTGTAAATCTATCTGGGAGATCCTTTTATCGTGTCAAGTATGTTGGATGTTTAATATGTAGCAAATGTTAGGGAAAACATTTCAATTATAATCGTCACTGTTTTTAACAAGACGCTAGGCGTTTGAAAAAAAAAACTCTCACAAAAAAGAAAGAAATTCACTAGATTCATGTGCTCTTGAGCAAAAAACCAGGGAATTGAGAGATCTGTAAAAAGTCCTTTACAATCCCGTATAAAGTATTCGAATAAAGAAACATTTTCGTCAAATTCTACTCATTACACAGTGTGTACTGTGATACTGAAAATATTCACTCAATCGCATGCGCTACGAAGCGTTACGTCATACGTTATTAGTTAATCCGTTTATACCTTTGTAAAAACGAGATCCTAACAGACATTCTACAACGTTTGGTGGACAGAAATGTACTGATGCACTTAATCACTGAAAAAATATTCGTGTCAAAAACGTGAGTCGGTAGAAGGGTTAAACAGCAGAAGATTAGAAAAATGGTTTAATACATAAAAGAAGGGGTCATTTTACAAAGGCTAAAGGTTTGTTGTTGTTTTTTGGGGGGGGGGTCATCGGAGAAGAAGATGGCAGACAAACTAAAAACTTGTGCTATTGTTTGGATAATTACTTCCCTGTAACTCAGCAATCATGTCTTAGGTTACTGGTGAAGCATCCATGATGCTGTGATTTGTGCTGCTATTGTTTGGATAGTTACTTCCCTGTAACTCAGCAGTCATGTCTTAGGTTACTGGTGAAGCATCCATGATGCTGTGATTTGTGCTGCTATTGTTTGGATAATTACTTCCCTGTAACTCAGCAGTCATGTCTTAGGTTACTGGTGAAGCATCCATGATGCTGTGATTTGTGCTGCTATTGTTTGGATAATTACTTTCCTGTAACTCAGCAATCATGTCTTAGGTTACTGGTGAAGCATCCATGATGCTGTGATTTGTGCTGCTATTGTTTGGATAATTACTTCCCTGTAACTCAGCGTCATGTCTTAGGTTACTGGTGAAGCATCCATGATGCTGTGATTTGTGCTGCTATTGTTTGGATAATTACTTTCCCTGTAACTCAGCAATCATGTCTTAGGTTACTGGTGAAGCATCCATGATGCTGTGATTTGTGCTGCTATTGTTTGGATAATTACTTCCCTGTAACTCAGCAGTCATGTCTTAGGTTACTGGTGAAGCATCCATGATGCTGTGATTTGTGCTTATTCATATAAAGAAAAATTAATTTATATGTTAATGCTCATAGAAAAGAAACAAATGTCATACATTTAGAGCAATTATGGAATGACGAAAGAACTCTGTCTGATCCACGTTCCATACTTTACCAATTTCAACTACACGTGTTGTATGAGAAAATAATTGAAGGTACATAAAGAAAGATGGTTTTTAATTATAATAAAAAACAGTTCTTGCAAGATTGACAACAAACGAACAACTGTTACAACCAGACAAAAAACGTATTCACCTATTACGCTAGTATACGTAACCGTATATATGATATCTGTAAATAGTGTTACAAACACATATTTAAATTGGATGATACACATAAAATAGCGATTTCTTTTGTCTATAATCACCAATATCTAACCAACAATTATAAACGTTAGTTGGATAATTTCAAATACTTTTGTTGAATAACAAAATATTTACCTAATACAGTATATAACGTAATAATCATAATATATGTACGTGTGTATGTGTATACGTATCACATAAGAAGAAGAGAAAGATAGGCATAATAAAATTATTTTGAATGTGGAATTGTAACAATATTTTTTCTTCCATAATAAACCATCAAAATTCTTGAATAGATTCCTTTTAAATAACTCTAATTCACCACCGTGTTTTGTTCACATATATTCTAATACAATCCATGCTATTAGACAATTAATAACATTACATATCATTGTCTCTTTAATAATTATTTTAAGCTGCGGAATACGTTGGTTTGTATCTCACACCAATAACTGTGGCTTCCAGTGGCACAGCTGTATGTCCGCGGACTTAGAACTCTAGAAACCGGGTTTCGATACCCGTGGTGGACAAATAGCCCTTTGTGTAGCTTTGTGCTTAAATACAAACAAACAAACCAATAACTGTAAATGATAATTTTGCCTAAAATAGTAATAAAATTATATATCTCAATCAATTTGGAATTACCTTTGTCATACGGGAATAAATACCAATAATCAAACGATGCACGTGGTCTTCTTAAAATAGTTGAACACAATTTTAATATTATGTTCAATAAAAGTTCATTTGCAACACAATTAAAATGCATATGCGAATTATTACCTATCATTGTGTTGCAAATACGGAGACAATTCATAATCAGTCGCGTTTATTCTTTTTAACTATAAAGGGGGGTGGAGTAATGCATCATTTATACGTTATGAGTCTCGATAGATAGATCATGATATATAAAATGGTAATGTTTGTATGTTTGTTTGAAATCAGTTAACTTTAGCCGATAGTTCACAGTCTCAAGCGCGTAGGTAGATTTATTCGTAGAGGTAAATCGGTCCAAGAATGAGTAACAAGTTTTCTTTATCCTCTGCTATGCTTTTAAGAGTGTGCGCGAATGGAAGTCAAAAGCAGAAAGAAGTGGTTGTCTCAAGATTACAAATACATTACTTCTTTCAAAGCATGAAGATTTTAATCTGGACGGAGATGTTGAAAAGATGTGAAGTAGTGATAAAAAAAAAGAATCGGGATTTCGTAGAAGTAAGCGGAATATGTAAACAGTCGTTTAGAGTGGGATGCAACGAATGAATTGTCCAACTGCATATTCACACATTTCTACGTTTTGAACACACACACACTCATGAAACTTATAATAATTTAAACTATTTTTCTTTTTGTTGTTGTTGCTGTTGAATCTTATCGAAACAAACGATTTAATAGTCAACAATCATTTTAATGTTAGTGGCATAATTAGTTTTCTTCATTAACTACTCTGGTCCAGATACGTGGATTAATACAGAAAGGTTGTTTAATTCTTCTGGCTATTTCAAAACCTTAGGGAGATCATATCAATCAGTAGCACCTGCCGCCAAAAGTGCTTTGCCGAGCTCTTTACGAAATTGACTGTCACTTTTATTACACCTGTAAGTTACTAATTCGTTCAGGAGCATCACGTCTTTGTGAAAATGGCTTTAAAAAATGTTCTACGCCATTCTTATGTTAAGCTTCTTTTGACTGTATTGTATTGCCTTCACTCTCTTTCTCTCTCTCTCTCTCTATACACAGCGATTCTTTAACAAAGACCTTACAAGTAAGTGTTCTTTATTATAAGCTTTCTTTGGCATGCTTTTTGTTTGACATCAGTGATTCACTCATTCAGCTATGACATTTGTGAATGACATTTTCAAGATCCTTTGTTCACGACAAAGTTCCATTTTATCTTGATGTCGTGGATCGGGGAGTAAATGGTAACTGGGTTGATAGAAAAGTTTCGACAGCCTATCTTTTAAGATATGATATATATAAAAGCCTGTAAATTATTAGTTTTATGGTAGTAATGACGCTAAATCGCCGTCTGCGGGAAGAAGAAACGGGAATTTGATCGAGGAAGGACTTTTGGTAGAAAAGAACTGGAATTCTTAACCTGAACACCACGTGGTAATGGTATAGCCGACCCTAATATTGAGTTACTGATCAGATTTAAGGTGGCCATTAGCAGCACTCGCCGCCACAATGATTTTGCCAAGCTATTTTAACTAAATTACAAGAGTTACTTTCAATTTTATAATACCTATAAATGACGAGGCTCGTTCAAAAGCATCACGTTTCGAACCGCGGATCCTTCGATTAGCATCCCGAAACGCTAAGCACAAATTTACTCCATTAGTGAAAATATAGAAGTAAGTTTGTAAGATATTTATCAGAAAATGGATAATGCTTCAGCTATCACTTTAGAATTTGCTTCTGGATATAAATTCTGATTCCTTTAAAAGTTATTTTTTTATGCAAAACATGGTTTATGTATCTTTACCGACGTTCCGATTGTTTGTTTTTTAATGCAAAACATGGTTTATGTATCTTTACCGACGTTCCGATTGTTTGTTTTTTAATGCAAAACATGGTTTATGTATCTTTACCGACGTTCCGATTGTTGTTTTTTTAATGCAAAACATGGTTTATGTATCCTTACCGACGTTCCGATTGTGTTACAGTTGTCACGCAACCCTTGTCTGAAAGGCTGTGTCATTTATACACTGTAACGATTGGAAAAAATCATCAAATTATATTCTCAACTAGTAATTACTATATCTTTACATATTCAAATACATGTTTCTAAGGTTTCGTAGAGATTTTCTGCATGTAGTTAGTATAGATCTGGTAAACCAGATGAACGAGGGTCATGAGCTTGTCCTTTAGCTTTGACAAAGATTGCATACCACAATGATTGTTTAATAAAGTTTATTCTTGCTTGCTTGACGCTGTTTCCGTGTCTCATGAGCTCTTATAATAAGGGCATACTCATTTCGAAGGAATTGTACAGAGACTTGTACAAGTTAGCATGAGCTGAGGGTTTAACTTCCGTGAATATCTATAATTGGAATGATGATTGGCATAGATAATCTAACGATTAAATTGTAGGTTACCGTACTACAACCTTGGTCTGACGTGACACTGTGATATAATCATTATTCTGACTCTTGTCTCTATCCTTTAGAAACATATGAAATTCTTTCTATCTGCCCCTAAAGCCAGAAACATTTAGAACAACACAAAAGCCGACAAGGAATAGGAAATCCCCCAGCACACATTTATCACATGAATAAAGATTCTATTTGTACATTTGGGTTTTCTTGTTTTTAATTTACTATAAACCTGGTTTCAATACCCGTGGTGAGCAGAGCACGCATAGCCCATTGTGTAGTTTGTACTTAAACTACAAACAAAAACAAACAAAAGATATATAAAATTTCCGGAACCCGCTGCATTACGATTCTGATTGACTTCAGTAGGTGCCACATTGGCCTTTTTCTATGTAATTTATAAAATCTAGTGCTAATCTTATGATGTTTTCTTTTTTTCCTAAATATGTTGTTGACAAGAAGTTATAGTATCACACCTGTGTAGCTGCGTGTTTTTAAGAGAAAATGCATTATAAACACTTAACAAATTATCAACAACTCTCACAACACAAGTCTTTCGTTCATTATCTTATTCATCATTGCTTTTAGGCACTTGTTTTTGTTTTTGTTGTTTACTGGCTAAAAGTTTTCAGCTATTTCGAGCAAGAAAACATCTGTGAATAGTAAACTATCAGGATAACAGGAAATAAACATCCCAAAGTTATTAATATGATTTAAAACTAATCTCCGATTTTAGACGAATTCAACACTATACTTATAAGTAATCTCCATCGAATCTCCTTGAATTTACTCGGATTTTATCACTTGAAAATGCTCAACTTCTATCAGTTGGTTTTATCGTTTTACATTAAAGAAAACATTTACACAGCTATAGACAGATGGCAAAAATCTGACGACACCCAAATTAAAACCTCTAGTGTTTATGTGTTCTTTCTTTTATGTTCCTTTTATTAACCACATTTGTTAGAATGCTTAGTAAATGTAATATATATATATTTGTTTATTTTTAATTATTAATATATAATTTTGTTATAAGGGTTATCATGCGTTGTTAGCTTAGTATGTGGTTTTAAGGCTAACCTAAATATCCTAACCTGGCCGAATCTCATGTTATTTTATTGGGATTGTGGCCGAAAATATCACTAAGTGAGGGTGCTCACCTGATGAAACGATGCATTGTGATCAGTGTACGTAACAACGTTAGAACTGTTCATTAAGTTACCTATATTCTTGTGTATGGAAACACATTATGCTAATACGATAGTAAATTTAAAGACAATGACTTATTAGCATAACGGTTTATATTTTGGGGAAAGGTACTAAATATTTCGACACAACACTGGTCTGTTTTCTTCAAAATAAAACTTCTTCATTATGCTGATAAATTGTTGTCTGTGAATTTACTATTATCTGTATTCATTAGTGGTTGGACCTGTAGTTCTGATCTATGTACGTAAACTTGTCTTGACCAAAAGTTAGTATTAAATATAATCATGCAGCTACAAAAGAATAAAACCATAAAAACACTTCTTCTGTAAGGTACGTCAGAGCTGGTCATTTTTTACATAGTACAAAATATAAAACTTCAGAAAAGGACCAAATAATTTAAAATAATTAAATCAATGATAGCACGTGCATTGTTTAATTGTTCTGTAATTTATCTTTTATTATTTCTTTTATGTTACTTTTATTAACAGTATTTGTTAGAATGCACAGTATATATAATATATATGGCCGCAAGCAACGCTCGCGAATAGTTGTTAAATCTGATCGACAGTGTTGCACGTCCTGACGAATATATTTCAAATAGAAATTCGATGACGAGGAACCCACTTTGAGACTAATAATGGCTGGAGACGGCTTAAATGGGTAATGAAGAAAAAC
>NW_013666445.1:51342-53901 GCF_000517525.1 Limulus polyphemus
TTCATTACCCATTTAAGCCGTCTCCAGCCATTATATTTCAAATAGCTTCTGTAGGACTAGGATACTTCACAAACGAGTCAAAGAAACACGTACATGAAAAGTTCGTTGACTTCTTTCATGCGAATCACTTTCATGATTAGTTTACTGAATTTTAACCAATCTATGAATTATTCAAATATCCTAGTGCTGAATTATGAAATAAATGTTCGCATTTACTTATCTTGATATATGATATGTTCGCGTTTATTTGAGATAGGTGATACATTCGCGTGAAAAATTGTTTTATATTTTAGTTATTGCGGTATGTGATACGTTCGCATTTATTTGTTGGGATAAGTGATATGCTCGCGCTTATTTAAGATAGATATGTTTACATATATTTCTGACATACGTTCGCGTTTATTTGTTGGGATAAGTGATATGCTCGCGCTTACTTAAGATAGATATGTTTACATATATTTCTGACATACGTTCGCATTTATTTGTTGGGATAAGTGATATGCTCGCGCTTATTTAAGATAGATATGTTTACATATATTTCTGACATACGTTCGCATTTATTTGTTGGGATAAGTGATATGCTCGCACTTATTTAAGATAGATATGTTTACATATATTTCTGACATACGTTCGCATTTATTTCTACCAAGGGCCCGGCATGGCCAGGCGGTTAGGGCGCTCAACCCGCAATCTGAGGGTCGCGGGTTCGAATCCCCGTCACACCAAACATGCTCGCCCTTTCAGCCGTGAGGGCGTTATAATGTGACGGTCAATCCCACTATTCGTTGGTAAAAAAGTAGCCAAAGAGTTGGTGGTGGGTGGTGATGACTAACTGCCTTCCCTCTAGTCTTACACTGCTAAATTAGGGACGGCTAGCGCAGATAGCTCTCGTGTAGCTTTGCGCGAAATTCAAAACAAACAAACAACAATTTCTACCAAGGAATGGTTAGAACGAATAACATGGGGGGGGGGGGAGCTAGGCTAATCCTTATGTACAAGAAAAGGATTTTGGGAAGAACATGGAAAAGTCAACTAGTTCTGTTGTAAGGTGTGAGAACAGTAGAATGCGAAAATATTGGGCTAGTTCTGACATAAAGAAAATACTTTGTTTGTACTTGTTTGTAGGTGAGCACAAAGCTACACAATGTAAGTCCGCAAACATACCGCTATGCCATTGAGGGGCAAGATAATAATAATGAGGAATGAGACAGGTTACACTTATTTTGAAGTAGAGAATGACAATAGTTAAGCATAAGGTTGTTGTTTGTTACAAAGCACAAAGGGCTATCTGTGCTCTGCCCACTACGGGCAGTATATGTTCGCAGGCATGCCGCTGTGCCACTGGGGGGGGAGGGCAAAGCACAAGGAATATCGGGCTGGTTCTCGTCTAGAGATAGACAGAATGGCTTATTGTTTTATATTTGTGTTTAAATATACATGTTATCATGTTTAACGTCTTTATTTTCATTAACGTCAGAAGGTATATTATCATAAAGAAAGTCTTAGATCGTCTTAATGTAGTTTTTGTTAGCGTTGTCGACTTGTTATCCTGCCAGAAGAGAACGTGAAACTGAAAAGGAATCACGAATGTGTCGAAACTAGCTTTTCTAATTTCAGGTCTTCTGATGGTATGTTCCATTTACTATTGTTTTTATTATTATTATTATTATTGTAGTTTTCCTTCTGTCTTTGTTCTGAGAAACTGCTGCGTGAATCTTTTAGAAATAGCGCTATATGCGGTATTGTGTCTTCTTCAGAAGCAAAGGTTTTACGTCACATAGGAAATGGAGTAATGAACCATTACGTACAAAGAGGAGGAGGATTCTAAGAAAAAGATGGCTACCAGCCAAGGTTAAAAAAAGCACTGTCATACTGAAGATGTGGCTACGTTATATTGTTTATTAATAAGCATAATGGTAACAATAACAAACACCACAAAGGGAAGTTTTCAGGCTCAGTAAAGGTTCTCACATTTAAAATGCGAACAAGCTTTGAAATATTTTTATGAAGACAATTAAGTTTTCGCATTCGGAATAAAAACGTGCCTTTGAAAAGAAGAACAAAAACATGGGACTATTTTCTGAAAATTTTAGACTTGAGACCTGTTCCGTCATTGTGGTGTTTTGTTCTTACCTTGACATTGAAAAACGTTGTATTTACTTATGTGTTAGATATTCAACAGTACAAAAATAGACCGAAATTTTGCCTATATAAGCATTTGTTCAGTGTGATTAGATACGTTTGTCCGCTGTAATGTGTACGTGTTTAGGGTGTTAAACACCCATATGCTTAATGTAATATAGATACGTTTAGTTATTGTGATGTGCTCGCGATTATTTGAAATAGATACGTTTGCGTTCATTTGTGATATATGTTCGCATTTATTTATTGTGATATGTTCACGTTATTTATTTTAATATGTGATATGTTCATATTTAGTTGTAATGTATGTTCGCATTTATTCATTGTGGCATGCGATACGTTCGTGTTTATTGTGACGTGCGATACGTTCGTGTTTATTGTGGCATGCGATACGTTCGTGTTTATTGTGACGTGCGA
>NW_013666445.1:54856-59217 GCF_000517525.1 Limulus polyphemus
GGACACTAAGTACATTTTATAAGATAATGAATTTAGGAAGGAAAACAAGTGGTATAAGATCGGACACTAAGTACATTTTATAAGATAATGAATTTAGGAAGGAAAACAAGTGGTATAAGATGGGACACTAAGTACATTTTATAAGATAATGAATTTAGGAAGGAAAACAACTGGTATAAGATGGGACACTAAGTACATTTTATAAGATAATGAACTTAGGAAGGAAAATGACTGGTATAAGATGGGTCAATAAGTACATTTCACAAGCAATGCGTTCAGGAAGACAAATAACTGGCATAAGTTGGGCTACTAAGTACATTTCATAATGTGATGTTTAAGCGATAAGATAGTTCATCTGGTACATGATATAAGTAATGTGCTGAGGAAGGAAAAGACTACTATATAATGTTATGTATTACAATTTCGAATGGTCTGAAATCGAGCTAAAGAGTAATTTAAATTTAATAGTTAAATAAATGCCGATATATCTCCAATTTATATTTGCCAACAAGATTGGTACACATAGTTTTTTAATACAAATATATTTTAATACACGAACAATAATACAATTTACAATAACAGTTATTACAAATAGTTACTACAAACAATGATTTATATACAAAACAATTCACCGATACGTTCGCGTTTATCTATTATAACATGTGATATGTTTGCGTTTATTTATTGTGATATGTGATACACTTACGTTTATTTATTGTGATATGTGATATGTTCGCGTGTATTTGTGGTTAACGACATGTTCATTTATTTGAATTAGGTGATATGTTCGCGTTTATTTATTTTAATACCTACTTGTTTGTTTGTTGTGATTTACGTGTATTCTTCCAGCATGTATCACTTAAAATACTCAATTAACGTGAAAGCTCTAGTGGAAATAGCATTTTGTCAAATAACTAAGCTAACAGCACAAAGTTAAATACCCATTTACGACAGTAAAAACGTTTCGAAAAAGGATGTGACATTTAATAGTGAAATAAGCAAATATAGTAAACCAAATAATAATAAAACTCATTTATAGTTAAAATTATTCCTACAGTTTACTTTTAAAAAGTAAAGGACGTGTTGTTTAGAAACGTCCTTGTTAAAATTGTTCTCAAGTTCTTATAAAGTTACACATCAGTATGTACATGTTCCTAATTTTCATTAGTTCTCATTTGATTTCGTATGTGAGACTCGCGAATAGTTATTAAATCTGATCGACATTGTTTTTAGTTTTGACCAATGTATTTCGAATAGCTTCTATAGGATTAGAACACTTCACAGATGAGTAAAAGAAACACACGTAGAAGATTTTTAACATATTTAATACGAATCACTTTCATGATTAGTTTATTGAATTTCAACGAACCTATGAATTATTCGAATATCCTAGTGCTGAATTATGAAATAAATCCCCTTTGTTATATGACTAAGGCATTCAAACATTATTGAATACATTACATTAAATCGGTTAGATTTCTCGTAACTCTACTAAGATCTATGTATAATAATATTTATCGTAGGTGTTATATCTTTTCTAAGAACGTTGATAAATTATTTTTTTGCACCAAGAATTCCATGTTATATTGTTTTAGTGGATAGCTGTAGACAACAATATGAAAGGTTTTAAAAACATAACAATATTTACATTAACAAGAATCTGTTGAAGTTCGAGCAATGTTACTCGAGGGCTATTTGAGCTAGCCGTCCATAATTTTGAGTTGGTAGACAAGAGAGAAGGCAGCTAGTCAACACCACTCACCGCCAACTCTTGGGCAACTCTTTATACAGTTTTTCGATTATTTGTATTATTATTATTATTATTATGAACAAGCTATTCTATTGGAAATTAAATTAAAAGCACTTTCTTATTATTAAACAGAGTGCTTACAATAGTTGGATGTTCCCTCGTCAGGATGGAAGGTTTGCCATACGTTATCGCCTGGAATGCCATGGTTGTTTAATTTATGTCAATAGTTCGAACTGGGAACTGGGAAGGTAATTTCGAGTAACTTTAACATACTGATGAATACAGTGTGTTACATTTGATCATTGTTTCAATGAAATTTGCACTTGGAATCTAATTTAGGGTTCTTTTTTTTAATTTCGCGCAAAGCTATACGAGGGCGATCTGCGCTAGCCGACCCTGATTTAGAAGCGATAGACTAGAGTGAAGATAGCTAGTCATCACCACCCACCGCCAATTCTTGGGCTACTATTTTACCAACGAATAGTGGGATTGACCGTCAAGTTATAGTGCTCTCACGGTTGAAAGAACAAGCATGTTCAGGAACGAGTGTCAAGCTCGTGACCCACATGTTGCAAGCCAAGTGCCCTAACCACCAGCCAGGTCTTCATTTATAAAAGGAAATTCAACATTTTTTATTTCGTGTTTTATGTAAACCGACATTATTATTATTTTTGTAGCAACAGATTGCCAAAACTTGGATAATTATTATTATATAAATCGCTTTAAGCTATAACCTTTACTTGAAGGCTGGAGAGTATATAATATTGTTACGACAACGGAAGTCACGTGATGCTAGTAACACGTCATGAGATTCTCAAAGGATCTTGACTTTTCCTGGCAACTCTAGTCTTTTCTAGGCGCCCTATATTTTAATATATAAGCCCGGCAAATAAAGCGGAGAGATAATTGCAGATAGACAGATATAGAGACAGATAATTGAGTCAAGCGAGCGGTAGTGGCCGTAAGTAAATTGCGTGAATCGTTGTGAATTATAGCGTGTGTTTAAGTTTAAAGTGACTATGGAAATTAAGTGTATTACAAAGTTTGTAACGAGAAAGAATAAACTAGTTTTAATTAAGAAAGGACTTGTATCGCTGAAGTTTCTCGGAAAGAATTTCTACGGGAAATTAACAAACGAACAGAGACGTAACAATATGAATAAGAAATAAGAGACGTTGGATTCGTTTGTGTGTATGTTATATAACTCGTGTGAAGGAAGATGTAATTTTATGGTATTCGAATAAGTTAAGTAAACTAGAACATATCCTAGATGAGTGTGACGTATTCGTTCCTTCAAATTGTTTTAAAATCTTCAAAAGGACCAATGATGAACAGAGCTTTTGTATAAAATTGAACTTGTCCATACATAAGTTGAGGCCAAAGGTTAAATCAACTAAGTCCTGCTTATAAGTTACTCTTGGTTTTATAACCTTAATCGTCTTTTTGTGCAGTTTAAGAGTAGCATACGTAAAAAAAAGTTCCTTGTATCGTCTCAGTTTGGAGGCTGCTATAAATGTTGCTTGCAAAAGAAAGAACAAGAAATTATGAAGAGCTGACTTAACAAGAACGCACGAAGAAAGGCCAAAGTTCAGGAATATCTGTTCTTACTAAACACATGACTTATTTTGTGTACTTATTGTAACGGATTTATTATTATATATTTATTTTAATATCGATGTTCATTTAAATTAACTTTATATTTTGTAATGTATATCACTGATACTGATAAATATGTATTGCAAAACTCCCGCCTATTCTCTAAAGTTGTAGAAGATTCTCGAGTGTAAGAATCAACAATATGTGTGTGTGTGTATAAACGCCAGTGTAGCTTTGTAATGTTACGTAATCTGAATTTTCGAGAAATTCTCCACACGCCTATAAATATAACCAACGCGACGCTCCTAAAAGAGTGTCTATTATTGGTTTGCTATAGTTGGTGTGCTATCAACTTCGGAAGCTATAACTGTGATTGTTATAACGCTTATTAATCGGGAAACTTAAGACGTTTGACCGGGAACGTTTATAAATTTCGAACATTACAAACCTTTTAACTTCAGTGGATTCACATCGGACATTAGTACTTTTACGAAAACATTACCTAACGTCATCGGTGGAAACTCTACCTGTCATCGGCGTGTGATTAGTGAGAACTACAAACTAGCTAGCTCCCTGTTAAGTGAATTATACCTACATCAACTTGAAATCAACTCGCTCATTGTGAACCCTCGATAAGATATCAAGGAAGTTCCAGACTAGAAATAAGACTTTATATTGCTTGTAAGTTTATACGTTCGTGTTTATTGTGACATGCGCATGCCACAATAAACACGAACGTATCGCATGTCACAATAAACACGAACGTATCGCATGTCACAATAAACACGAACGTATGGCATGCCACAATAAACACGAACGTATGGCATGCCACAATAAACACGAATGTATCGCATGTCACAATAAACACGAACGTATCGCATGTCACAATAAACACGAACGTATTGCATGTCACAATAAACACGAACGTATGGCATGCCACAATAAACACGAACGTATCGCATGTCACAATAAACACGAACGTATCGCATGTCACAATAAACACGAACGTATTGCA
>NW_013666445.1:59932-84230 GCF_000517525.1 Limulus polyphemus
TATACCAGTTGTTTTCCTTCCTAAGTTCATTATCTGATAAAATGCACTTAGTGACCCATCTTATACCAGCTATTTTCCTTCCAAAATTCATTATCTTATAAAATGCACTTAGTGACCCATCTTATACCAGTTATTTTCCTTCCTAAATTCATTATCTTATAAAATGCACTTAGTGACCCATTTTATGCCAGTCTTTTCCTTTCTAATCTTCTACAAGCTTACAACGGTAAAATCGGGGGCTCGATCCTCCGCAGTGGACACAGCAGATAGCTCAACGTGGCTGTGCTCTAAAAGAAACAAACAAAACGTTTCTAAACACATTACTTTAAGAAATGCACTTAGTGACCCATTTTATACCAGTCTTTTCCTTCTTGAGTGCGTTACGTATTACATGTACTTGGTGGAAAACCTTATACTATACCAGCTGGAGTACCCGCCTCCTGGAGGGAATTTATGAAAATTCATTAATAATGAAAGGTTATCTTAGGACATGAAAAGTTGCTTCCCTTTTATGTAATTGTAAAAAACGCCAATAAAAACCACAAAACTGAAAATTTGTTTCTATTTCCCCATGGACCCAATGAATCTCCATACCAAATTTGGTGAAGATCCATACACAGGAGGTGAGGTAGTGGTACAAAACGCCCATAAAAACCGCAAAACTGAAAATTTGTATGTACCCCCGCATGGACTTAATAAATCTCCATACCAATTTTGGTGAAGATCCACTCATAACCTGCGAAGTAGTTACATGGACATATAACAGACAGTACTATTATATTTATAAGGATTACACACAACAATTAAAGGATAATGAGAAGTTATATTGTTTTAGCTAAGACAAGTCAGAGCCACTGTCCGAAAATTATTTAAATCACCCCCTCTCAATTTATTGTTATGCAAAACAAGCGTCTAATAATCAGGGGTTAGATTGGTTTATAAGTTCGAGAGATCACATGTTCCGTTGAACCTCATGTAAAAATTATTTCTGTAAATACAGAATTAAAGTCTGGGATGACGAATATTTATAGCTTTTCTGGAGGGAAATCAACAGTAGTTCTTTTGATACAGTTTGGTTTTTGTCTCTTCTTTTTTTCCTAGTTCTAAAAACAATACGTGCGCATAGACTCAGAGGACATGCCAATGGGTTAACAAAAAGTAAAAATGAATAAATGATGCCTACGGGAAACTTACTTGATCAATGTTTGTTTGTCCACAAAATTACCTGAACGTGTCGTGATCGAAGACATATTATTTAGGATTTGATGACGAGGAACCCAGTTTGAGAATAATATTGCTTGGAGACAGCTTGAATGGGTAATGAAGAAACATTTCTTATATAATTTTAACATAACAGCAAATGTAAAACGTTTTGACAAGGTTTTGTCATCATTTGAGTATTTGTATGTATTATATAATAAGTTGAAATTGGTAGTATACTACAATCACAACCTTATTTGTTAAGTTAGGCCCGGCATGGCCAGGTGGTTAGGGCGCTCGTCTCGCAATCTGCGAGTCTCGGGTTCAAATCCCCGTCACACCAAACATGCTCGTCCTTCCAGACGTGGGGGCGTTATAATGTGACGGTCAATCCCACTATTCGCTGGTAAAAAGAGTAGCCCCAGAGTTGGCGGTGGGTGGTGATGACTATCTGCCTTCCCTCTAGTCTTACACTGCTAAATTAGGGACAGCTGGCACAGATAGCCCTCGTGTAGCTTTGCGCGAAAATCATAACAAACAAACAAACATTTGCTAAGTTAGTTCATTAGTATGAATCAAGAGCAGTGTATACTTTTCCTTTATGAATTCTGTCAGGTGTGGCCTAGCGGTTAACGTGCCAGGCTGCGTATCAGAAGGACCAAAAGTGAAATGTCGCTAATCACGCTTTACACTTTCATCTCTGGGAGTGTTATAACAGTGACAGTCAATCCCACTTTTTTGCTTAAGAGGTAGTCGCATAATTGCTAAGGAATAGTCACCTTTTATCTGGTTAACAGTCCTAAATTAACGGTGGCTGTGTCTGAACTTTATGGTTTCTAACTTGGTCGTTTAGCGCATATGTAACATAATGTACTGTTCAGGTCGGATCCAGGAGGCTTTATCCGATATTCATAGATTGATGAACGTTACTGTTTTGTTGTTTTGCATCACAAATACTATTCTTCTACTTGAATGGTTTAGTTCTGGACTAATGTTTTAGCACCTTCCATTTCCTTGTTACTGGTTCAGCATTATCTTGAACAATAAAAACGTGAACCAACATAACATGTAGTGCAGTAATATCTTACTCTGTTTGTCTTGTTCCCGTCTTTTTCTCGATAATCTTATAAACCAGAAATTGTTAGTTCAGTAGTTCTCAGACTTTCTTGTGGTATATTTCCTATATTACCCTGTCTGGCTCTCAGATGTTGTAGATGTTTGTTGTAACCGGTCCTGCTAGCCTGTTTACTTCCAAATAATAACTTGTGGCAGATTTTCAACTTATAAATATTGATACAGTGAATAATAAATATTATCATTTTACGCCCTATTATCTTTATTACAAAAACCAAAAAACTCTTGCTCTTGAATCATTTTGTACAGCATGCATGGTAGATTAGTAAGCTTGGAACTTGTATACTCCTATTTTTAAAATGTTAACTATTTGTCCTTTGTTTGTTCTTAATGATAAAAATTGTAATTTTTGGCTTCTTTATTGCATTTTACACTAACAGCAGGTTAAAGAGCTTTGATACTTAATATTTTTTTCAAGCAGTCCAGAGTGCTTAAAAATTATATCTGCACAAAATGGGAACATCTAGTTTTATTCTTACGTTCATATCCCACATTATATTTGTACAAAAGTGATAAAAGTTTAATCTATATATGTATCTCAAAATATATACTTATGCAGATCAACTTACTAACGGTGTCTGAACTCGAAGGAGGAAATAAGACAGGTGTAACAAAAACACAGAAATGTTTTTTTTTGTCTGTTTTTTGGAGGAGTTAAAAATAACATAATTTGCAGAAAAACAAAAGAAATGTTATTATTGTCGTGAAACGCTTGTTTCAGAAAGAAATATATACTTAACGTGAAAGTTATTTGAGGAATATACAAACGGTGGAGTGGGGAGCAGAATTTTTAGCACCATCGCGGGGAAATCAGATGTTCTTAAACTTCAACATGTTTTACAAACTAGCGCCACTTTGTGGTTAGAAGAAATACTAAGTGTAGTTAGCTATTTGAAAATGTTTGGTAAATTTTCTTACTCAGCCACATAAAATAGCAGACTGTTAACTGTCTAAATTTCTTTGTTGGATCACATAAAATAACAGAATGTTAACTGTCTAAATTTCTTTGTTGGATCACATAAAATAACAGACTGTTAAATGTCTAAATTTCTTTGTTGGATCACATAAAATAACAGACTGTTAAATGTCTAAATTTCTTTGTTGGATCACATAAAATAACAGACTGTTAATTGTCTAAATTTCTTTGTTAGATCACATAAAGTAACAAACTTTTAGCTCAGCTGTTTAAATATCTTTTGTAAATTCCATCAAATAAAATAATAACCCGTTGGCTACTTAAATATGTTTGGTATCTTTCCTTATTCAGTCACATAAAATAACAGACTCTAGGCTGTTTACGTATGTTTGGTATATTTTCTTGTTCAGTCGCATAGAATAACAGACTGTTGGCTGTTTACGTATAATTTGCATATTTCTTCGTTCATCACGTAAAACATCATGTCAGTGTACAAGGTTACACTAATTCACTCCGGATTGACAGTTGCCACCAAAATAAGAAATGCATCACTTCACACCAGGAAATCAAAGCTCATAGAAAAAATATATAAATAAGTCTTAACGATTTACTAGACTTCAAGTAGTTTAAACAATTACAGTCTTTGGTCAAATCATGAAGTTCAATATAACGTTATATAGTGCTGAGAAAAACGTGACCAAAGGAATACTACACACAGAAAACTATGGACTAATGAACACAAAATCATTATATAGAATCAGGTCAGTATAACGTTATGTAGTGCTGAGAAAAACGTGAGCAAAGGAATACTACACACAGAAAACTATGGACTGATGAACACAAAATCATTATATAGAATCAGGTCAGTATAACGTTATGTAGTGCTGAGAAAAACGTGAGCAAATTTAATAGCACACACAGAAAACTATGGACTGATGAACACGAAATCATTATATAGAGTCAGGTCAGTATAAAGTTATGTAGAGCTGAGAAAAACGTGAGCAAAGGAATACTACACACAGAAAACTATGGACTAATGAACACAAGATCATTATATAGAGTCAGGTCAGTATAACGTTATGTAGTGCTGAGAAAAACATCAACAAAGTTAATAATACACACAGGAAACTATGGACTCATGAACACGAAATTATTGTATAGAATCAGGTCAATATATCGTTATATAGTGCTGAGAAAAACATGAATAAGGGAATATTACACAAATAAAACTATGGAGTCACGAACAGGAACTCACTGTATAGTCAGATGATGGGCCGTAAAGTATGAAACTATTTTTTTCAAATCTCTTATATTTGAGGGCTAGCTTTTTATACGATGGGTCTGTTTGATGTGTATACAAGGATTTTCATAATATACAGCAAACTAAAATACATTTACGTTTGTAGACTGTGGTGCTTTCATATTTTCTGGAAATGTTTAGCAAGTTTTTTTAAAGAAAGTTCTGATGATCTACATTTCTTCATACCCAATTTACGTGTACAGTATTACTGTAGAAGCTTTCATATATTAGAAGCAGGCCACGCAGTTCCATTGTAAGTTTAAAGTATCACGTAGTGTCTGTCTCGTATTAAAAATTAATACTTCGCTAAGCTGAGAAGACGTATCGATCAGGTTAATGCTAAAATACATAATGTCCAGACAATTTTTTAAATGTAATTAAACGTGTATATAAAATTTCACCACAAAGAACTGTACAAGTACACAAGGAGTTATTAGCTTTAGGAGCTTGAAATTTATATGTAAATTATCACATGTCAACTTCTGAACCGTGGCGGCGTGTTCTTTTGTCTAACCTTAACTGTATACCTTAGTTATTATATATAATATTCGATATACAGTGCTATATAGTTTTAGTGCACTGCGTTTATGTGTACAGAATCGATTTTATTTCCGAGTTACAGATCTTGACTTCCTTGTCCATCCTTAGCAGAATGGCGTACGAATCGATCAGGCAATTTTATTCTCTGCTTTTAGTAAAACGGAAAGGTTCATTCCAAGGATACGGGGGATGTAGGAACATTAGACTCTAAATCATAACGAAAAGAGAAAATATATAGAAATAACTCAGTACGAGACTATGAAAACCAATATTTTCTGTCAAATTAACCCCCCAGTGGCCCAGCGGTATGTCTGCAGACTTACAACGCTAGAATCCTGGTTTGGATACCCGTGGTGGGCAGAGCACAGATAGCCCATTGTGTAGCTTTGTGTTTAATTACAAACAAACTGTCAATTTTTTTATTATATTAACTAATAATTTCTAAAATTATTGGAATCACTGAACATCTGTCAAGAAATGTATTTGTAAATCGGCCTTTTAAATTTTATCTGAAAACACACATGAAGAAAAACTCAGAAGCTCGAGACTTTATTAGATGAATAAATGAAACAAACTTTTTTACCCTTTTGTTGTTGTACGCTGAAAGATCATTTCCCCATTCATTGTTATCAAATTAAACACGTTATAAAAACAGTGCCTTACATAACATTTATATAAAAAATTAACAAACAAATTCTTAGCTCCTTAAATGCCACCCAGTGGCACAGCGGTGTGTCTGCGGACTTATACCGCTAGAAACCGGGTTTCGATACCCGTGGTGGGCAGTGCACAGATAGCCCTTTGTGTAGCTTTGTGTTTAATAACAAACAACAACACCCTTAAAGCAAAATATCTTTACTTAAAAAATAAAAAACAGCCAATATTTCGTTAAGGTTTTGGGTTTTTATATTTTGTAGCATTGTTTTTAATGAATTATTTCCACTAAAGGGGCAGCCGAAGACCGTCTGGAGGGGTCATCTGTTTTAACCTCACACCACTATAGAATAATGTATTGTCTGACTGTCAGTCAGTAGACACTAAAATGACGTCGCATAAGGAACGCTTAACGTTGCAATTTGTACTGTCGCGACGTCAGTAAAACGTACGCATGCAATAAATCACGAGAAGAATTATGCACTCTGTAAGCTACAGCACAATATGGCATATGAACTTCAAAAGCAAGAAATAAAAATATTTGTTACTCTTAATTTGGGTTTTATTTTCTCTTGAAACAGAATATTTTCGGGGACCCTGCGCGAGTACATCTAGTATTTCTCATTTGTTTTTGATTTGTTTTCTCTCCTTTTTTTTCCTTATTTATACTTCATGAATATTCAGTTTACATGAGGTAAATGCAGGCAAGCGTATAAGTTTAGTAACTGAGAAATATTTGTTGCTTTTAGTTTCGTTTCATAATTTCACGCAAAGCTACACAAGGTTTATTTGCCCATAGCTTTCCCTAATTTTGATCTGATAGGCTAAACGGAAGGCAGCCGTTTCGGATCTTGAGCTACTCTAATGGAATAGCGAGGTTTGACTGTCATTTTTATTTCCTACCACAGAACCAAAGTGCGGAGTGAATTTTCCCAGCAACAAGTCGTGAACTAAAAATTATTGGATTCTCATTCCGGGCATGCAAAATTTAAGCCACGCCCGGCCTTCGCAAAGAGGCAAACACATACTCTACTGCTGTAGTTAACGTAAACAATTTCGTTTATAAACTTTTACCATTGTTGTATCAAAAAGTTCGCATTATTAGATTTAATTCATTCTAAAAATACATTTTCACCTAGAAGGTATTCATATTTACGTAAAAGTCACATATATTACTACTGAATATACTTCGATGCAGACAATCTGATTGTTAAGATGTAAATAAAATTAAAATCTAGTTGAATGTGATTTTCGTCAAAAAATATTAAGCTTTTTGTTTTTCCAGTGTTCTCTGGCCAGCTTTCGGCATCCAAACATTAAGCCTTAAACTACTAGCATTACTACAGTTTAGTTTTAAATAGTAATTATTAGAGTTGAAATTAACATAAACTGCGATTACAAAATGATTTCCAAAATGAAATGGTGCCAGTACAGCTTATTGTATTATCTCTGTACACGCTTGGTAGTTCATTTACTGGGTAAATAGAACATGAAGTTATAGATTAATATATGCTTGGAAAATCTACCATAAGTAGTAGTCCCATCATTTCGTAAATATAATAGTTTTTAACGTTAGGGTTAAACACATTCTGAAAATTTCGAATTTCTTGCATATTTCAACTTAAAGACAATGATGACTGCTTTCTCAAAAGTAACAATTGGCCAACATTTTCATAATTATTGTAGGGAGATTGAAGTTTAGATATAAATATTAAAAATTAGTTTTTGCTGATAATGTTTAAGTTAAAGACAGAAAGATATATATATAGAGAGAGCTGAAAATATGCATGTATACAGACCTAAGTTTCTCATTGTAAGAATTTGTGATTTTTCAGTTCGATCCTCTGTAACTTGTGTAAGTTTAACTCAGAATTCAAACTCTTCAAATTGAAAACGGAACTTCACAATAATCACTTTACTTTGTTTTATGTTGAGCTTTAAAACTTTTCAAATGTACAAGCTGGGGAATTAAGTTTACTTTAGAGTCCGCGTTTGTGTTTACATTTCTTTTTCGAAACTTGAGTTTCACCCAGGGAGCCACTAGATTTGAATGAAACTGTATGTCTGTTTGTTTGTTGAATTTCGCTTGTAACTATTCAAGAGCTATCTGCGCTAGTCGTCCCTATTTTAGACTAGAAAGAAGACAGCTAGTAAACACCACCTACGCCAGCTCTTCGGCTAATTTCTTACCAACTGTCAGGCTTTTATGTATATTGGCTTGGATTCTTTCACAATAGGTGTCTGTGACTTGTTGATGATAAATTCGAACAATAAACGGACAGCACACAATCCACTTGTTTTTAAAGTAATATATTCAAAACAAGTCAAACGTATGTACAAAAATTATTTACACTATAGGAAATCACAGTTTTATCTAAAACTCTAAATAATTCTCTTTTATTGTCAATAGTCCACTCAGGTTGATTTAATTACTTTAGAATCCAATTGGCAAGCATTATTCTTCTCTACTATGTTTCTTACTGTACAATCTGCAATAGATTCACTAAGGTTAATCTGTGGGTTACCACAGTTGTATCCAGAACTTTAAATGATTGTCTCCTTTTCGTCAAAGTCCACACAGACGGGTTTAATTACTTTATAACACCCTTTGACAAGACAATTTATTCTCCTTATTTCTCCTAACTTAACGTTTTCTAACTTTTTTCTGACTGAATTTTACTTTTTCTCTACTTACTTGGTTCACTAGTCATATATATTATTCAGTGAGGCCTCGAACTTTCTATAAACTACACAAGCTACACTATAATGTAACAATACTCACTTAAGGTAACGAGAAAAATACCGAAGATTCGAGTAACTTGGCGTCAACAATGCCAGGCCCGAAACTTTACGTCAACGACACAGTGAATTTCAATACTATTTGTCATAATTTAGTAGTTCATGGGAATTTTAACATGTGTTAGTAATGACAAATCAAATCTAATGAGAAGGAAAAATATTATTAGTTTTCTCTATTGCAGTTTCCGTCATGTATTCTGCATAACTTTTATAATTTACCTTCTCCCGGGAGTAAAAACTAAAATGTTTTATATTTCCACAAAATTTCTGAAGTTAAAAAAACACTTCATAAAATATCTAAGAAAAACTCTTTAAAAGATTTAAAGTATCGATTAAATCATTAACCTTGCAAAATGTTTGAAGTGTTAAATTTCTCGAGCGATTGTCGCTTCTCATAAAATTTACAACGTTTGTAGACTGATTTATTAACTGATGTTTACTTAAATTGTAAGAGAAGTACGTCAGTAGTGATGACGTTAACTGCATAATTTATTCTTTTAACAAATAGTTAATTTCTTTCCTTCTTAAGACACACTTTAATAGATAATAATTTATTTTCGTGAATCGTGCAAGCTTGGAGCATGAAATAATTGTGCGTTTACATTTGAAAACATTTCGGTACACTTATGATGTAGTGAACAAATAATGTAGGAGGTTAAACAAATTTCAGGCTGGTTGGATAATGTCTTTTATCTGATGTATAATCCTTTTTAAATCAATACACGCTGTAGGTGAAAATTTTGCCCCTGGAGGATTGTTGTACTATACGGGAAGTGGGAATTTTTGTACTTTTTTTTTTAGGAAAGTGTTATAACCTTCTGTTCATACTTTCTAGAATTGTCGCGAACTTTCAGGAGTTACAACACGCTGTTTGCTAATACTTTGTTGTTGTTGTTAATTATAGCTTTGTGTTCGTTAGTGCGCTTATTGTTTCTAGTTACATTGTGCTGATAGTAGTCACTTTCTAGACTTGTATGCGCTGATGGAAGTCACTTTCTTGACTTCTATGTGCTGATGGACTTCCCTTTCTGGACTTTATGTGCTGGTGGCAGTCACTTCCTGAACTTGTACGTGCTGATGGCATTTCCTTTCTGGACTTTGTACTTATGGCAGTCACTTTCTGGACTTGTATGTACTGATGTCAGTCACTTTCTGGACTTGTATCGTATAGCTGTTTGATGTTTTCGGTTATTTTATTTCAGAATTTCGTTCAAAGCTACCCAAGTGCTATTTGCGTATAGCCATCCCTAACTGATAGACCAGAAGGAAGGCAGCTGGTCAATAGCACCTACCATCAGCTGTAGAGCTATTCTTGTCTGATCGAAGGGTAGGATTTGATAGTCACTCTTGTAGAATACCCAATGCCAAAAAAGTGCGGAGAGCGTTTTTTCGGCAACGGATCATGAACCATAAATTTTCGAATTCACAGACCGAACACGCTAACTAGTAAGGCACATCCGGCCCCTGTTGATTAGTACTTTCTGAATTTGTAGCATACTAGAAACATTGCGAGTCACATGTGTAACGTATTGAGAATTTAAAATAGTCCGAAGCCGATATTTCAGTTAATTTACGCTATTTGCCAACAAGATTGACACACACCATTTTCGTTTTTCACACAAATACGTTTTAATATATATATATATACACAACGGTACAATTTACAACAATAATTATTACGAATAGTTACCACAAGCAAAGTTTTATGAAACAAAAATTTCACTAACTTACAAACAACACAAAATGTTTTTTCTAGTTCAGAGTCTCCTTGATAACCAGCGAGTTAACTTAAAGTCGATGTACGTACAATTGTCGAGAAGCTAGCTAGCTTTGTCAGTCACTGAATTGTTGGATCGTCGAAGTAAGATAATATTTTCATAAAACCACTAATGTCAGATGAGAATTCAGTAATAGCTTCGGATAGATACTAACGTCCGATGAGAATCCACTGACGTTCGAAATTTATAACTTTTCCTGGTCAAATGTCGTATAATTTTCCAGTTGATAAGGGTTAGCAAAATCACGGTTTATAGCGTACATGGTTTTAACAGGTTCCTAGCAGACTTATAAGCTCTCTTCTTTGGCCTTGGTCTTTTTATATGGACGGGAAATGTCTTTCTCGAAAGTTTGGACAACAATACTAGCTATATTTAACCAGTTACGGAAGTGGATATATTGTCGATATATTGTTCACGAATATTCTACAATCTTGAAGAATTAGCGGGGGTTTCGCCATACGTAACTAACACTGTAAGCTAGGCACGTTTTTAAATATAAACTCATTCCAAACAAACGATGTCATTCAAATAAATATATTACAAATTCGTTATACGCGATACATATCTGACACTATAAGTTAAGTATCTTTTTAGGTACAAATTTAATCTAAACAACGTTCATATTAAAAATAAATACATAACAATAAATTCGTTACACATGTAATGTATGTTTGTTGTTAAGCGCAAAGTTACACAATGGACTATCTGTGCTGTGTCCACCACGAGTATCGAAACCTGGTTTTTAAGTTTATAAGTATTCAAACTTACTGCTGAACCTCTGAGGAGGGGGGCACACATATGATATATATATTTGATTCATTCGTCTTTGCATTATCCGGGAATTTAATAATTGTACAAACTTGCAGATCTCTAGCCTATCACGTTATCGCTAACAAATTGCTTTAGGCATAATCCGGGAATTTAATAATTGTACAAACTTGCAGATCTCTGGCCTATCACGTTATCGCTAACAAATTGATTTAGGCATAATCCGGGAATTTAATAATTGTACAAAGTTGCAGATCTCTGGCCTATCACGTTATACCTAACAAATTGCTTTAGATTATCAGCTATAACCATCTTCTCTGTAAAAGCTTTATAACACTTTTTCGAATCACTTTAATATTTATTATTTTGTATGAAAGCAGACTCTGAGAAAATAATAAAATGTTCATAGCTCTTTCCAGTATATGTAAGAGCATTTTCCGAAAGCTTTTGTTAGAAAACAGAATATGAAACTTTAGTGATATTACACCAGAATAGAAACGTGACAGGAACAGCTGAGAATGGCACGTTACACATACGTCATATTGGCACGTACTATAAGAATAAGAGAGTTGAACAGATACTAGAGTTGTACGGGGGAATGGAAGGGCAATTGCTCCCTCACAAGAAAATTAGAATAACCTGACAATAAAGTACACATTTTACACTTTTACTGTGCTCTAAAGGTACAGTACAATTCCATGCCACAGCACAGTTTATTGCACTTTCACTCTAGCTTCCAGGAATCTAGCAAGTATTCCCCCCCCCCTCCCCAAACTAAATTTCAAATGGCGTTGCTGGAACTTTTGTTTCTGTGCTGTAAAGCACAAAGTTACACAATGGGCTATCTGTGCTCAGCCTACCACGGTTATCAAACCCGATTTTTTAGCGTTATAAGTCCGTTGACTCGCTGCTGCTGAAACTGAACAAGACGTATGACTCAATATCTTGACATACAGAAGAACTCCGTCTGAGTTATATGAATTCTTTTCACGTAAATACGCCGGATAATACCGTCTTGTAAAGTTCTGGATTTTATCTTAAATTTCTTGAAATGCTTCTTAGTTACAGTCTCTCATATGTCAACTTTCTTCTCTTAGAACAGCTTTAATATAATGCTGGCCCCTAACTGTAAATAGTAACTCACTTGGGGAACATTCTCTATGTGTTTGCTTCATTTATAAATCGTAAGAAAACCAAATTAATTAAACACGAAAACCGTTTGATAGATAAAGTAAGAATAATTTGAATAAAATTACAATAAAATATATCCACAAAGCCATAAACATATAGAAATTATTTATTATTATCTAACTTAATATTGACTTATTGATTTTGTTGTTAGATAATTGGAAGTATACTAGTCAGTGTTGAATGCACCGGGGTGGCGTGAGGGGACAGATCCCCCTCCATTTGAGAGCTCTATACCTTATATCTCCCTCCCCATCTAAGATACCACAATTTATTTAGTGTTTTAAGGTTTCAGAGTTCTCCAGATATTGTGACTCTCACTGCCATGAAAGCAAGTTATAGAGGGAAGGAACCGAGCGGAGCAATTATACTGTCCAATCAGATGAGCCCTAGGGTATTAGGTTTTATAATAATTTGAAACAGCATCATACTATCGTGAAGTAAAGAGAGAGCATGAGGTAATTTCAGTTTTTTTTATAATTAAAAATAATAACTAGACACTTTTTAAAGGTAAAAAAGCATATTTCTTTTGTACTTAATAACACTTAATCCCTTTTCATACATCACGTCTGCCCCTTTATGCTTCCCTCCCTCGATAAAAAAAGCTGGTGCTAGTTTGGAAAAATAGAAATCAACTAAAAGTCCAAGTTATACTATTAGATCAGTTTTTGATTGTGATGTTTTGCTCAATACTGGTTTTTGATTTTCTTTTGTTACAGAAAAGTATGTGTATGTAATAATATAGCATATTATATTTTTAGTAATATTTAATATTTGAATGTTCATTTTATTTTAAAAAATTTTCTTTACATGTAGTATAAAATATGTGTTTTTTAAAGAGTACTTTCGTTAAAGATTTTTATTTACTTATATTTTTTGTACATCTGTATTAAAAATATTTGTTTTTAAGCTATACCAAAATTCGTTTTAAATCAAGGTAAACTCGGGGAAACTGTAGTACATGTTGGTTACTACTTGTGTTGTAATAATTAAGTTACACTGTAGTAACGGGATTTGTTCTGGAATTTCAGAATAACTAAGTTGCGTTAAGGAACAACGATAGTCATCTCACTCCTGTTTTTCAATGAAACGTTATTCTAGAAAATGTAGTTTTGTTATAAGTTCGCTTTAAGACATAAAAGAAAAAAAAACACGCAGAGGCGTTGCTACGAATTTTGGTTGGGGAAGGGTTGGGGAGGAAATATTAAATTGAAAGGCCTACGCCATATTTTTAGCATGTTATATTTGCCGTAATTACTGAGGCAATTCTGATTATGGTTGGGGAGGAAATATTAAATTGAAAGGCCTACGCCATATTTTTAGCATGTTATATTTGCCGTAATTACTGAGGCAATTCTGATTATGGTTGGGGAAGGGTTGGGGAGGAAATATTAAATTGAAAGGCCTACGCCATATTGTTAGCAAGTTATATTTGCCGTAATTACTGAGGCAATTCTGATTATATGTTTTACTTCAAAGAACAATTTTCACGTTCTCAGCGGGTTTGTTTGTTGTTAAACACAAAGCTACACAATGGGCGAACTGTGCTCTTTCCATCGCGGGTCACGAAACTCATTTTTGGCGTTATTTGCCCTCAAACTTACCACAAAACCACGTGGGGGGGGGGGGGTTCATAGAGAACGTGTCCCCTCTTAGCAACTTTATTAATGCAATGTAATACTAAAGCATATACAGTCTAGATTACAATGACTTCAAAACTGAAATTTTTTTGACAACTGTTGAGATGACGAGCGTGTATCAAATTACTTATGGCAGGGATTCCCAAACTGTGATACGCGTACCACTGGCGGTACGTGGAGCTAATGTCGGTGGTACACAATACAATTAATATTTAAAAAATCATAAAATTTGTAATAAGCCCTATCTGAGCTTTCCACGTACATATACATACTACTCTCCTCACATATAGACTCATCCTCTACTTACATAGACTCGCCAGTATTTTCTTCCCTTCAAATTGACAAAAATGGCACCACATATTCTTCAATCGTGCCAGAAAAACAATCGCACTTCACATTATTGGGTAAGTGTTAAAAATATTGATTTTTGTTACTAGGTTCTTTATATTTAAAAAACAAATTAGGCCTGAATTTGTAATTTTAAAAAATTAAACAAAAGGTGTTATGCGAGCCTGAAACGTTTGAGAACTACTGTCTTATGGCGTTGCCTGTATATGTAAATATAATTACAATATGCATATAAAGAGCGTAGATAATTTGAAAAAGACTAGCATACGATACCTACGCTACGGGGTTCAAGTGTCCCCTTATGATACACAGGGCCCCATTATATCGACCATTCTCCTTTGTTATTCCCATTGTCTAAAACCGTTGGAGGAGTTCATGGACAAACACACAGCATGAATTAACATGGGAAGAATAACTGCATATAATACACAGCGTATATTGCAAAGTTAAAAATAAATACCAAAAGAAGAAAATGTTGTAGTATGTTTAATTTTAATTTTTTGTTTTCAGTTAATTATATCTATCATTGCACATAATATGTAAAGATGTATTGATATTGAGCTGTGATGGTTATAATAAGTTACGGAGATATATTTAAATCTGTAATTATTTAGAAAGAAAATAGAAACTTCTATTATTCTTTGTTGTAAATTATGCTTGTTTAAAAATAATATTTAGAAGTCATGTTTTTCCCATCTTTGTTTCACTCAGACAGATAGATATATTTCAATGTGGATAGAGGACGAATGAACAAAAGCATATAAATTGAATAAATAATTTGACTTGTTTATTTGAATACTTGATAAGAAGAAGGATTAATGAACATATCTGGTGGACCAACAGATGAGTCAGGATGTACGATCGCAAAAATATCCGTTTTATTTAATGTTAGGCCAATAAATAGATAAGTCAGTGAGATGTCTGATAAAACATTTACGTTATTAAGTTGGTATTTGCTAGAATGAAAAATGTGGGTCGTAAGTAGGAGGGCATGCGAGTTGCTGCGTGAATATATTATTTAAAAAGTGAGTAGGTGGAGAAGGTGGAAGTATTTAAGTGGATCGATATCTATTGTCAGTTCTTCTTCAACATTGTTCAACATTCGGAAGTTACAGGGGGAAAACATGCATTTACTTAGTAATATATTCAATCTTAAAACAATTGAAACAAAAACATGTGACGTCTGTTTCCGAAGAATAAAAAACCTGCGAGAATCACAAACCATGAAGATTTAATGGAATACTTTTAATTATTCTCAAGTTAGCACACACACACACATATAGAGAGTGAGTTAGAGACAGAGAATACTCACATACATACTAACTCGTTTAATTTTGTCTGCATCACATATTATGGAAACACATAATGTAATGACGCGTCTAGGGTTACATGACTCCTGCAGGAGACATCAAGTCCTGTAAGAGAAAGAGAGATGGCAAGCCTTGTGGTTGGGTGTTACAGATACCTATTTACCAAAGTAATCGAAGAACACAAGACAAATGGTTATCGAGCGACGTTTAAATGGTTGTTGGAAACGTTTTAAACTCCCAGGCTTTTCCTCTTGGTAAATAATCTAATAATCCTGAGAAAACATCAGTTCAGCAAAAGGTAGCGTGAGAAGATCTTACTTTGGTTGTAACTCTCTTATCAGTGTCTGACTTTGATGCTCAGAAATATAAGCTGTTTTTCCTTATCGTGCGATCTAATTTGTGCAGATAGGGCGAGTTTTCCTAAAGACCTATTTTTTATCTCGTAAGAGTTTGTTTGACATCATGTTTGTGGACGGAAGAAGCCAGAAAAAGGAACACCTAATTGTTAAGCAAAGAGTCATTAAAAGTACCGTGCTGGCTTGTTGTAAGAAATATTGTTGCTGTTGATCCACTAACGCTAAAGGTTCCTTTATTGCTTTAAAGACGAAACTAAAAATCCTTTATACCTTAAAATTAAAGATCTTGTTGCTGTTTTTAGTAAAACAAAATTGCTTCAAAGTTCAAATAAAGCAAGTTTTATTAATAAAATAAAAATATTTCACCTAAATAGGGAATTAAGTATATTCAACGTGAATGGAACCTTAACCTGAACGGCCAGGATAAAAGTCCCCGTCCCTTTAACCTAAATAAGATTCCAAGTGCAAATTTCTTTAAAACAATAATCAAATATAACACACTGTATTCATCAGTCTGTTAAAGATACTCGAAATTACCTTCACAGTTCCAAGTTTGAACTATTGACATAAATTAAACACCCATGACATTCCAAGCGATAACGTATGGCAAACCTTCCATCCTGACGAGGGAACATACAACTATTGTAAGCACTCTGTTTAATAATAAGAAAGTGTTCTTAATTTAATTTCCAATAGAATAGCTCGTTCATAACAATAATACAAATAATAGAAAATTTTGATGACTAGGCCTAATTCTTTAAGAGACTTTTTTTTAAGTTGATTGTTTTCACATGTTTTTGTTATATACATGAGCCCCCCAGTGGCACAGAGGTACGTCTGCGGACTTACAACGCTAGAATCCGGGTTTCAATACCCGTGGTGGGCAGAGCACAGATAACCCATTGTGTAGCTTTGTGTTTAATTACAAATAAACAAGTTATGTGCATGAAACGTGTAATTAGCATAAGAACGCTGGGGACCTAAAACCAGAAACATGTGAAAGACAACGCATTGTCGGTATTTGGTCGTAAGATATTTAATTTACTAGTAATGCAATCCAACAAAGAGATTACACGCATATCTTACTTATGCTGTACAATAAACTTGAAATGCTTTTCCCCAATTGACGATGATTTCTAGAGTGTGTGTGTGTTTTTTTCCACGCGCCATCTTATTTTCAACTGATATTGTTCATATACTCTTTAATTATGAAAGATAAAATGAATACGCTGTAGTCCGAGGTTCTGACTGCGGTAACGTTGATAACAAACACATCTTTTCCCAAATTGATATGGTCCACGATGAGCGCTTTGACCGCGGGAATCCTTTTATTTCTCAGATCCATAAGAATGTCCACGGCGTTCTAGAAACAAAAGTAACACTTTAGAAAGCCCATTCAGCGCACTAAGTCTTTTTTTTTTAAGCTCGAATAATTTCGACATAAAACGGAATGCTTAATGAGTTCATTAATAAACTCCAAGATTTTAATGTTACTTTAAGATATTGAATTGTTCTTCGAGATGTGGTTAGCGTGTCGGACTGTTGATCCAATTGTCCACATCTCACCTGTTACTGCAAAAACATTCACTCCCTGCACTATGAGGTCATGGATGCCTTATAAAAGTGCCTGTCACATCCCACTATTCAATTAATGTAACCCAATAGTTGGCGGTTCGTGCTGTTGATTAAGTGCCTTCCCTTTAATTTATCAGTTCAAAATTGGAGATGGCTAGCTCAGGGGTTGAAGAGAAGCAAAAGTTTCTGAGCACCCCGGGTTGTCTTTCAGACCCCAAAGTTTTTTTATTTTGTTTTTTGAGCTTGAAAGATATTAAACCTAAACAACTGTCATGATTTATTGGCTAGCGAAGATAGCCCTTCTATAACTTTGCGCGAATATATGAAAGAAGCCAAAATATCAGAAGTGATTAAGTCATATCCATATTAATACGCTTTGAATAATGATAAAATCAAGGAAGGAAATAGATTTGTTGTATTTATACGAAATTTATTAAGAAAATGTAAAATACAGTAAGTCTTGTTGATTATGTCTATATACATTTAAGATTGTCGAGTTTTTTTCAAAGTAAGCCGGATGATGGCGGATTACTAAGAAATTTTATAGAACACATTTGCTGTTTTATTGCTTTTCTTTAGTTATTGACCACATGGACATTGTAGCATAGAAAGCGTGCAGATGCTCTTACAGAGATTGCACTTTTTCTTATATCGAAGGTTTTCCAGCTGGTAGGAATGAATTTAACAGTTCATTTTATATTCTTATGCCTTCAAACTATTAAATTTTACAAAATTAACCAGAAATAAGTTCTTGCGCATAGCAAAAGAGAAACTTTCCACTTTTCTTTCAGACAAAGTCTTGAGTCTACTAATGGAAGTTACAGTAAGAGAATTGAACAGATGTGTTCGATAACGGAAATATAATCATCATTATTATTTTCGCAAGAAACTCAATAAAACAGGTCTAAATTTCTTAAAATATATATTCCGTCAGATATTAGAGAAACTAATACACACAAAATATGCAAGCTTACATATCAATTCAACGCACGTGGAAGACATATGGTTCCCCAGGATGATATGGGGTAGGGGACTCAGATATATAGTCGCGGCCTCCCTATGTCACTCAGTGTAGGACTTAAGCGTAGATGTCACGTTTGGTGACAATCGGTTCGACCTTTCGACAGTCATAAGCAGGAACATACAGACGTTTGTGAAATCTTGATGTACATGTACATATATATATATATATATGCATAAACGGAGAATACACACATGCATCAGTTAGTATGCATAATAACCAATATCACTGGAGAATGTACATAATATACCTTGTATGGCTAACATCCATAATTTCCACTGAATAATGTGATCGGTTATTTTGCGAAACTTCATTATTCAACAGGAAATATGCACATTCTCCAAATAATCTTTGCATAATAACCAGTAAATATGCACATTCACCGTAACATACATACGATCTTTTTGGAACTGTCTATGTAAAAAGAAGAATAAATGATACCCATCTTTAAAGTGACAAGAACCCCTTTCAAGTTGGAAATACATTTTCTGTATAGATTCTGTTGTTTTCTACTCTAGATAAGTTCTCAATCGTGGGCATATGTACGATAGATATTAAATTTTCTTTATTTGTAACTAAGCCTCCTCGTCATGCATATACGGTTTTTATTAGGGCTGATATGATACGATACGTATTTAGATATTGATGCCGCGATACGATGTGTATCTAGACACAGAAGTTTTACAAAGTTTGACAGTCATAACAATAAAATTTAATTAGACACAGAAGTATATAATATTAAGAGCTTTAAGTTATTTAGTGTAAGCAAATGTAGTTTCTTTCTACAATTTAAAGTAATTCTAGAAAGGATAATTTTGATGTATTTTGTATTTTTATGGTGGTTACGAAGCTGGTCAAACTGACCGACTTTAAAAATAAAGTAGTGAATATAGCAGATAAGTTATGAAGGTTTATTTCGGAGGTTTTAGAGATTACACAAAAGAAATTTAATTTTTAGATGGAGAAAAGTATTTTTAATCTTAACATAAAATCGCTTTACACTCGGAGCAGTGACTCTATATATTAAAGCATTAATTTTTAGCAAAAATACTTTACTACAAATATTTATAACATTTAGTGAAAACTTGCCAAATTTCGTGAAGATACATAAATAGTATCGTATCGGACGATGTATCAATACAATCGTATCGTATCACTTTATCACCACATCCCTAATTTTTATATGGTTCCTGAGTATAAGTTCGAAACTAACAAAAACATTCACGAAGCCAGCTGTTTTGTTTCAGGGAGACACTAAGATAATTATGCAAATAAAAAAAATTAAAAACTTAGTCGTTGTACTAAATCATAGTAACTAATTTAAGAATATTCTTATTGCGTTTGTGACAATATAATTACATCATAAACGGATCATAATTAATTATTTCGTCAGGTATACGCTATCACAGTATTTATCGAAGTACGATGTGAAATAAGGCATCATATTATTTATAAAATTGTTGCTTCTCTTGTTAAAAAAAACTTTACAAATATATATTAATTAATTTTGTGTAAGAAAATATTACTTTATAAATATATAATAAGATTAAGTATATTATATTAAAATGATTGTTGAGCCTCACCACGCCGTTACAGTCCATATAGCCTCCTTTAGTCATGCTTTAACGACAGCGCATTTTGACAGTAGTCTTGCAGAACAGTTCCATTGCGAAGAGCTCCACCATAAGGTTATTATGTCCAAAGCACACCACTCTTTCCTGCTTGCTTTCCATAATCCATCTAGTATACATGGATTACAGTTTTCTAGTGCCAGTTTCAACAGCCCCATTGTACAGAAGTCTAAACGCGTTGCGTTTGGCGACTTGACCGGTATGTTTTCGTAAAGAATAGCGTGAATACCTGTTTCATTCTACAGCGCTTGAGGTATACGCGACAGTTAAATCGATATATTGTAGAAGTATGACTTGTAAACATGACTTGTGCCTCTCTCTCTCTTCCAGAGGAGATCCTTCTTGGTTATGTTGCTTACTGTTGCCTAGACCATGTGGATGGCTTTCGCCACTGACCTTTGTACTCGTGAATTCTAAGCTATTATAAGGCTACGCACTTTGCTTACCACGACTCAGGTACGACTTATTTTAGGTCTCTTTCTGGATAATCCTTGAACCCAAAGTTGATCCACAATCCTTTTTTTTCAATGCCGTTAAGTACAAGGGATACCATTGTCTTGGAAATTCTAAAATACCAACCTGAACAACACCTCTTTATGAGTTGAATGAATTAATAGCTTGCATCGGAAAGGACTGTTGCATACTCTTTCCAAAAGCGATAATATTCTGTGTCATAAACTACCTAAGAAATGTCGAAATGTAGATCTAATACATTCCATTCCAATGCGATTTAATATCGGTTGTGGTTGTTACGTAACCTGCTGATTTGCATATTCAATATTGCTTTAGTATAATGTATTCAACCCCATATACATGTGTCATGTAAAAATATTTTGAATATATTAAACGATGTTTTATTTGAGTTGGGGAGATTAAAAATAACAGCTTTTCTTCATTCAAACTATTCCATAGGTATAATTTTCTCGGGGGGTGGGGCACGGGTAACGTTGTCCGCCGCACTTTTATAACCAGTTACGCCACTGATGTAGACTGTATTTTATCTGTGCACTTCTGTTTTTTGTTGTTTTTTTTGGGGGGGAGGTCTGTTTTTGACTTGATAAAGGACACAGTATGAAATCTGAAATATTATTTGAAATCACTATAATGGTAGAAGTTCGGCCACAGAAAGTGCAGTCCACAATGACAGTTTTCGTTATAGTTTAATTTACTGTTCTTATTTTATAACTTAAGCACCAAAATTAGCTTAAGTTGGTGGTTACAGTGGATTCTGTCGTTTCAAATTGATTTCGATATGAAAAAACCCATTAAAAATCCACTTTTATAAATGGTTTGCACAAATATTTCAAGAAATTAAATCAAGTCGATGATAAGAGAATAAATATATATATATATACACATATGAAGGAAGTGTTTTTTTATAAATGATTCTTAGGGGCTGCAAAGAAAAAAATAAAGTATGTTTTGACTTACAAATAGGCTTAATTTCGTTTTAAATACGTTACTTTGTTTATACATCTGGAACGCTGTTTTTATTTTATACTGGCGAGTGCAATCTCATGAATTATTGCTAACACAAAGATTTTTCGCCACAGAAAGAACATTTTTTCTTATCAATATAAATGATTACTTTCAAGCTTCCCATTCAGATTTTGTTAGTTTTCTTTTCTTTTTTTTTGCTTTGTTTGCCAATTAGCATAACTATTAAAAAATTACAATTTTAATTTGTTCTGAAAAAAACATACGTTTATGAAACTTAAATTTGATTTCTGCTGGTTTTCAGTTTAGATTTAAGAAAAAAAAAAGGTCAATTATCCTCAGGTGATTCTAGTAATACATGTAACTTTTTCTTTTCTCATAAAGACATTCCGGACCCCCCTGGCATGCCCCTAGTAATGGGTTTTACCTCACGTTCTGTGAACCTTTCTTGGGCTCCGAGCATCAACAGCCAAAACAGTCCCATCCTGCATTATATCGTCCACGTGAGGTAAGTCCGTCTTAATCATTAAATGATTATCTCATGTTGTTGTATTATATATGTATATATACACATTTATATCTATATATATATAAACATATATTTATGTATGTAACTTACATGTATATAAAGGAGTACAATATATTTGATTTTAACCAATAGGGATATAAAATATTTTAAACTGCTTTTTTGTGTAAAATTATCATTATTTTTATATATTTCTTTGTAGGTTAGATCAACAGAAGTTTAAGAAAAGTCGACAGAAACGTTATTACATTATCGATGGAATGTATTTGCATTATTTGTTTGTTTCTATACTTGTAATAAAACGCTGCCGTGAAAGAACGTTTTCTTGCTACCACCTAATTTTATATTATCGGTTTGAATGTGTTCCATAGTAATCATTAATGAGCTCATTAAGAACCGGTTCAGTTACTATTATCCAAATTACTCGAAAATTTCCTGTGCATAAAGATCTAATTGTTTTCAATCATTTTTTGTGACCTTTCCATGCATATCACTTGTTTAGCTGCTGAGAATTTGGATGGTATTTGTTGACTTTCACTTATGAAAGTAGCATCCTCAAAACTCGTAATGAAGTTGAGCATATTTACATTGATACAAGATGCCCGAGTTTCCTTCACTTATAATGTATATATATATATATCCTTCAGACGGACATAATTCGGCTTGTAACGAGAAATTGACAAGATCTGATTGGACGTTATGAGTTCCACGCGTGCCTATATTCTCTAAATTTAACCCCGTTGATCTGCTTGGCAAGAAATTGTGAAAGTATCGAACACATAACCGTTTCTAGTATATATATATTCCTCCAATCATGACGTTATATCATTTTATATTGTATGTTAAAAACGAATCTGACTCCTTTTTTATCGTTCTTTGTTCAAGTTTTCAGACATTTAAACAAACGAAATAAAACCGCTTGATAAATCACCAGTTTGTATCATTCATTCTACATTCATCAGTTCGTTCGACATCATATCTATTTGTGTAAAATTTCCATTGGTCCCTCTATAATGAGTATATCTTCTGTTCATTTGTTGTTTTTTATTGTTTCTAAAGCCAGACTTCTGTTAATTAAGTCTTGGTTTTGTCCGTATAATTATCCTTGTTTTTGAAGGCCTACGTTAATGTGTTCTATTCTTAAGATGATACTTAATGAGCTCAGTGATTGGTTAATTATACCTGATAAGAGGTTTCGGAGAAAATTAACAGAGGTCGTGTCGTGGTTAACACTCTGTGTGAATTCACTGGATGTGTGTTCAAATTGTCTGAGATAACGGCTTGGCTATTAGCCAATCAGATCAGGAATCCACTTCCGTGAAAGATAATAAAAACTCACTCAACCACTGCTGAATTATTTTGTTCCTACATTTACGAAGAAATGTATAGAAGCATTTCGCACAAAGCTACACATAGCTACGTATAGCTGTCCCTATAAATTTGAACTGAGAAACTAGAGGGAAGACAGCTGGTTAACAGCACCCACCGCCAACTGTTGACTACTGTTATTTGAACAAATAGTGAGATTTGACTACCACTTTTATAGCATACCCATGACCCCAAAGTACTGAGCATGATTTTGTGGGAACGAGCTATAAACCGTGAATCCTCGGATTAATATTGCAGGCACGGCTAAGAAAACAAAAAGTACATACGAAATCACATTTTTTTATGGGAAGTGGATCTGAAGTAGGGGTGGATTGGGGATTAAAAATGGCCTGGAAAGATTAATTTGTATTTTAACCCTCCAATGAGATCGAGGGAGAAAGATTCCTGAAAACAGAGTGAGCAGGTGTCGCTGTTAATGCTGCAGAACTTACAAGATTCATCATTACTACTATTCATACATATTAAAGTGAAATGTATTGTGTAGAATTTTTCATTTACATCCAACGTTTATTTCATTTATTAACCGTCTCAGTAAAGATCAAACTTATCACAAAATTAGATGAACTGAACCTAATTAACATTAAAACGTAACTACCTGTTTAACGCTCATTCGTTCTACAGGCGGTTAAATGGGCACCTGATTTAAATATTGTTAAAAAAAAAATTTTTTCGATGAACCCCAGGCACACCGGGAATTTTTCCAGTTCTCGGCGCCAAAATCCGCTCTTCTATACCAGTAGAATCAAAACTGTTTATTGTAATCAGAATAATATAAAAAAAAAAAAAAA
>NW_013666445.1:85066-95773 GCF_000517525.1 Limulus polyphemus
TTTTGTTGGGCTCTTGACACCTCTCTACTGAATTGTAACTATTGTTTCAGTTTTGTTGGGCTCTTGACACCTCTCTACTGAATTGTAACTATTGTTTCAGTTTTGTTGGGCTCCTGACACCTCTCTACTGAATTGTAACTATTGTTTCAGTTTTGTTGGGCTCTTGACACCTCTCTACTGAATTGTAACTATTGTTTCAGTTTTTTTGGGCTCTTGACACTGCTCTACTGAATTGTAACTATTGTTTCAGTTTGATTTGGCTCTGGACACCGCTCTACTGAATTGTAACTATTGTTTCAGTTTTGTTGGGCTCTTGACACCGCTCTAGTGAATTATAACTATTGTTTCAGTTTTGTTGGGCTCTTGACACCGCTCTAGTGAATTGTAACTATTGTTTCAGTTTGATTGGGCTCTTGACACCGCTCTACTGAATTGTAACTATTGTTTCAATTTGGTTGGGCTCTTGACACCGCTCTACTGAATTGTAACTATTGTTTCAGCTTGGTTGGGCTCTTGACACCACTCTACTGAATTGTAACTATTGTTTCAGGCGGTGTCAAGAGCCCAACAAAACTGAAACAATAGTTACAATTCAGTAGAGCGGTGTCAAAACTGAAACAATAGTTACAATTCAGTAGATTGGGCTCTTGACACTGCTCTACTGAATTGTAACTATTGCTATACCTGAACAATATAATACCATGTGCATAGAATTGGCGAAACGGCCAAGTCAGAGACCCCCGTGACTAAAGTATATCCGTTCCTAATTTGAAGTGCGGACCAGAAGGAAGGCATTCATCAGCAGTATCTGTCTCGTGACGCAGCTATCTTAACTATTCAACTGCGGTTGACATCATATGATGTAAGCATTTTGCTCTCAACATTTTGAATGGCCCGCCGCAAAAATTCGTGAATCTTTTCGCATGAGGTGGTAGGCAGATTTACACAAGCCGCAAATGAAGAATTAACGAAATAGCGGGATATGCTGTCACTCACTGCTGAAAGTGCAAAACAACTTTGGTAGCACCACCTATCGGCCATTAACCATATAGTCACGATCGGCCATTAACGGGACATTGGATACACGATTAAGCCCAAGTTAAATTGTGTTTATTAAAGAAATCATCTTTTTCCGAAGGTCCAGCGGTTCACTTTTTGGAGTGTGAATATCCACTTTATTTTTTAGCAACGTAGGATGTTAACGTTGAAATCACACATTTGATTCTTAAAGCTCCTGTTCCATTGTCAGCTATTTAGCGTTTCCTGTTTTAAGAGTGGCAGTTGAAGTATCATTGTCACTCAATACGCCCACGAAAGTGTAAAGCCAAGACGTTAAAATTTAATAACCAGATCCTATTAAAATTTGGCACAGCATTCTGACAATGATCAGTAAAGCAGATAAGCATTTTAAACTCAAAGCAACTTTTAAATTAAAAAAAGAAGCCGAAACTTGTGTCGTATTATGTTTGTTTGTTGTTAGACGCTAAGGTACAAGTTGCGCTATCTGTGCTCTGCCAACCGAGAAATGCGAGTTGTTATAAGCCCTTAGACTTACCGCTGAGACACAGGGAGGGATATGTAATATGTGTACGTCTATAATCAATATACATATATATACACGCGCAAACAAACATATAGAGGAGAAAATCCGAAACTTTTATATGTGCATATTAATAAACTTTAAAAGTTCAAACGGTGTTGGGTGTATATGAGAAAACATTCACACACACACATACAGTAGTACATCGTTGGAAACTCTTTTCTAAAATGAAAATAATAATAATAATTTCTGATAATTTAAAAGATTTATGTTCTACTTTCTGTATAGCTTCCTTTCGAGACATCTGACCTATTACCATGCATTGAGCGTGCAATGCGTTCTTTCAATCTTCTTCCAAGCTATGTCTTTTTTAAAGCAGCAGAAATAAGAAGTGCCTATTTAAAAAAAATCAGACTTCTTTTTCTTCTTCTCTGGAAACAAATGAAGTTCTGTGGAAGTTAATAAAAGAACAATGATGACAACGTTTATTTTTTATTTGTTTGAAAATTGAATGAATCTGGTATATCGGAAAATAACGAAAAAGATATAAGCTAAAAATTGTGTGTTTCGATAGTAGACAAATGCCTTATTAATCACATAACATATCAAATGTGAAGGTGTAGAACAATGAGTGTGTGATTTTTATCTTATCTACAAATACCACAGTTGGACTTTCGAGTGACTGTTTTCCCGTGAAGACTGGGCATGACCTAGTGATCAGCATGCCCAAACTATGAATCCAAGGATTCATGGTTGCATTACGTATGTCGTATATTCTGTGTTTTTTCTCCTCATTATAATCATTTAGGGGAAACAAATGTTGTCTTTTCTTTTTAGGAGTTATGCACAAAGCTAAACAAGATCTATTTATGCATATCCGGCCTTAATTTTGAACTGATTGACTTGAGAAAAGGCGACTAGACAAGAGTACCTATCGTTAACTATTGGGTTAACCTTGTGTGACTGAACAGTCGATTACTGGAGGGTTGACTGTGACTCTTAGTGTACGTTTTTGAAGCAACGATACGAGATTGTACTTAAATAAAATATAGACAATTAAGTGGGACGAGAATTTTAAATCACACACATATAAAAACAATTTATCGATCAACAAAAAGACATAAGAGCTACGTTTGTAAAATTACTTTTGTTGAACTAAGTTTGATTTAACATTTATCATAGACAGTTTATATTTTGCTTTTTGGTAAATTTTCTGTGTAATGTTTTCATTCTTCTTACTTGACAGTCTGTGTGATGTTTCATACTTCTTACTTGACAGTCTGTGTGATGTTTCATACTTCTTACTTGACAGTCTGTGTAATGTTTTCATTCTTCTTACTTGACAGTCTGTGTGATGTTTCATACTTCGTAACTGACAGTCTGTGTAATGTTTTCATACTTCTTACTTGACAGTCTGTGTGTTGTTTTGATACTTCTTACTTGAGAGTCTGTGTGATGTTTCATACTTCTTACTTGACGGTCTGTGTGATGTTTTCATACTTCTTACTTGACAGTCTGTGTAAGGTTTTCATACTTCTTACTTGACAATCTGTGTAAGGTTTTCATACTTCTTACTTGACAGTCTGTGTAAGGTTTTCATACTTCTTACTTGACAGTCTATGTGATGTTTCATACTTCTTACTTGACAGTCTGTGTAATGTTTTCATTCTTCTTACTTGACAGTCTGTGTGATGTTTCATACTTCGTAATTGACAGTCTGTGTGATGTTTTCATACATCTTACTTGACGGTCTGTGTGATGTTTTCATACTTCTTACTTGACAGTCTGTGTGATGTTTCATACTTCTTACTTGACGGTCTGTGTGATGTTTTCATACTTCTTACTTGACAGTCTGTGTAAGGTTTTCATGCTTCTTACTTGACAGTCTGTGTAAGGTTTTCATACTTCTTACTTGACAATCTGTGTAAGGTTTTCATACTTCTTACTTGACAGTCTGTGTAAGGTTTTCATACTTCTTACTTGACAGTCTGTGTGATGTTTCATACTTCTTACTTGACGGTCTGTGTAACGCTTTCATACTTCTTACTTGACAGTCTGTGTGATGTTTCATACTTCTTACTTGACAGTCTGTGTGATGTTTTCATACTTCTTACTTGACAGTCTGTGTAAGGTTTTCTTACTTCTTACTTGACAGTTTAAATTTAATGCAAGTGAACTATTTTATTCACTCCGTTATCACAACATATCGTTTTATTCTGTTTTATGTAGTAGGGCTTTTGTTTGCGTTATCTCTTATCATTGTATTTACCAGAGATTTGATGTTTAAAACATGTATACGACAGATATGCATTGTAGAACTGCATACATCTCATCTGACCAAATGTCATGTGTTTCCTTCAGTCCAGAACGTCTCGGATTTTTTGTACAATCACGCGTTTAGAAAGGAGTGAATAATTTTGCTGTTTACAAGAATTTGTTGTTCAGTATCCAGCTTATCTTATCGAAAAATTGGACCATTACTCCAAGCGGCCTCGAAATTAGATTTTGCTTTAGGAAGTGTATTACGTGGAAAACCACTTACAGAAAGAAGGGTTTCACCTGCTTACCTACTATATGCAGCTAGCAGCTGAAAGTAAAATAGATCTGATAAACGAACTTGTTTCTCGAAAAAAAAATTAATCTGATCTGTTGTCTTTTTTCTTTGATTAAAGTTGTCGACTGCGAATGTTCCATCATTTTAAACACTGTACTTTACATGTTCTTGAACGTGTGAAAATGGATTGCTTTTGCTGATAAGAAGTGATTAGACATGTGAGTTTCTGTGGGAACAAATTCAACAAAGTACTTACGTCAGTTGTCTTTGGCGTGACCTCGTGGTGCTCTGTGTACTCGACTCACAATCTGCTGGTCGCGGGATCGAGACCCGGTATCCACATTTTCAGCATTTCAGTCGTTGAGGCGTTATAATATAACGGTCAATCCTATTATTTGTTGGTAAAGATTAGCCCAAGAGTTGGCGGTGGGTGGTGTTGATCAGCTGCTATAGTCTATCACTTTAAAATTAAATATGACTAACGCAGGTAACCCTCGATAGCTGTAAACGAAATTCAATAAACATACTTTACGCCAGTAGTCGATTTTCCGATAATTTTGAGTATTATAGTAATGTTAATTCAGTTTCTTAGAATTCCATTGTTTGTTATACTGTATAACACTATATACAAAATATTTTGACATTTTTCTAAAAGCTAAGAAATAAATGAATTAAGCAACAAAAAGATTAAGAAACATTTTCTGCCCTCATTTTTGATTTTTTTTTATACTTTATATTTCATATAAATATAGAACTTAAGATGATATTGCAAACACGTTTACTTAAATGAGATGTGACCTGTTGTTCCAAGAAAACTGTTCAGTTCTTGTACTGATGAGTTTATTTATTGATTATATATAATGTTAAAGGTCGCCTGAACCATTTGGATATATATATAGTGGTTGTTTTGTATGGTGTAACAGTCTAAGGCAGGAAATGCTTGGTTTACAGGCACCAAATTCTAACCTTAGTTACTTTTACGTGATAAATGAATCATAAGCTTAAATGCACAAACATTTATTTTAAAAAGTTTCTAGTTAATACAAGTGAGATTCATGATAATGAGGCGGCTGAGGCCATTAATTTCGGAAATTATTTTACGGTTCTCTTTAAAAAAAAACTAATCGTACCCTTAATGCTTGTTATATCGACAAACAAGAAAAGGTTTTTGGTTTTGTTTACGTGATATAGATACTTGTCTGTAGAATTAATGGCATCTAATAGCTTGGCTAGTCACTATTTAATTTCTCTACCACAAGTTATATTAATCGAGAGAAAAAATAATATTTAAATCAAAATAAGCGACTTGGATTAAAAAATACAAAAACAAAACTAGAGAATGTTCCAAGAAGAAGAACCCTGTAAATATCAATTTGCCTGTCTGTCTATTTATCTATATGTGTGCCTCTGTAACTACCTATCGATTTATATACACATACGTGACATTTGTTCTGTTCTAAGGAAATGTGGGAAACATCAGACAACAATTACAAAATACTTACATGAATTCAAGTTTAGTGCATGATTTCGATTTATCTATACGAATGCCACTAACTTACGTGGCATTTGTTCCGTTCTAAGGAAATGAGAAGGCATCAGTTACTATGACCAAATACTTACATGAACTCAGATTTAGTGCATGATTGAGTTATAAGGAAATGAGAAGGCATCAGTTACTATGACCAAATACTTACATGAACTCAGAATTAGCGCATGATTGAGTTATAAGGAAATGAGAAGGAATCAGTTACTATGACCAAATACTTACATGAACTCAGATTTAGTGCATGATTGAGTTATAAGGAAATGAGAAGCCATCAGTTACTATGACCAAATACTTACATGAACTCAGATTTAGCGCATGATTGAGTTATAAGGAAATGAGAAGGAATCAGTTACTATGACCAAATACTTACACGAACTCAGATTTAGTGCATGATTGAGTTATAAGGAAATAGAAGGCATCAGTTACTATGACCAAATACTTACATGAACTCAGAATTAGCGCATGATTGAGTTATAAGGAAATGAGAAGGAATCAGTTACTATGACCAAATACTTACATGAACTCAGATTTAGCGCATGATTGAATTATAAGGAAAAACGTTAGATACAACTTTTCTCATGTTGAGTTTTATTTTGATTTGTTTAACGTAAATTCGACACAACTGTTTGGATAAGTTAGATATAATAGTCGCTTAAGATTTTGGATTAGGATTACCTTCTGAGCAATGGATATGTTGAGCGCTTCATTTCTTCTGTACAGGGAGGGAGAGTCTGGAAAATGGAATAGTGCCGACGATATTGTGACACCGAACAACAAGACGTATCATCAAGTCATCAATCTTAAACCTTTCACTGTGTACTCTTTTCGGGTTTTAGCAGTGAACGATATTGGTGCAAGTAGGCCAAGCAAGCCTTCCTACTACACCGTTACTCTCAGGGAAAGTGAGTATTTATGATTTCAAAATGTACACATAAATGAGAAGGCTTTCATTTTTATTGCTTGGTAGCTTGTAACTTAATTAAGTTTTAAGATAAAAACTCTCGGAAAATCGTTATAACTTAAACAACCTAAGCAGGGGACGCCGATTACATAAATCTCAGCACTAAATTGTAAGAGATAACTAAGGCAATATTCCGATGGCAGTATCTTAGTTAATTGGGTTTTAAACGCCCCTAGCGGATAACATTGAAATTTAGAATTATGTCTTTACAAGCTTTTTATTAAGAAGTAATAAAGCAACAGGGAAAACATGGTGACGCAAAGGATTAGATCAGTAGGGAAGATGCATGAATTATTGACAATTCGAGAAGTTTTGTGTGAAACTCGATAAAACAAACGAATACTGACTCATTATGCTAGATCAGTGCCAAATTATTTCACGATAAAAAAAAGTGAATCTTGTATAATATGAAACAAACATATGTGCCGTATGGTACAATATATAGTTATAGGCCCTATTAATTAATCGCGACAGGCATATGTTGCGAAGCACTGGCGTAGTCGGGTAGGAAATTTGGGCTGGAGTTACGATGAATGGGCCTACAGACCCTCACAGGAACGTTACAGGGACCTAAGAAAAGAAAAGAAAAAGTGACGTATTCGGATGTGGAATCCACTGTGCAGACTCTCATTAGGTGGGCCTGAGTACAGCTACCATAGGCCTACATGTAGCTACGACATTGTTGTGAGAGTTGTAAAAAAATTCGCTTTATATTAAGTGAAGACTATTTAATAGTACATACAATCAGGGGCGTAGGGGCTTGATTTGACCGGCGGGGGGTGGAGAGGGGAAGCAAGTTTTGCCCGAAAATATAAGAGTGTCTCCAAGTTATCAATCGAAATTAGGAGAGTGAAACGATCTTATGGGGCGCAGGCGCTCCGACTCCAAGACCAGCGATCTGTAGGTGTAAGAAAAATGTATTTTCAGGTAACACTTTTTACTGTATTACAATCATTACACTATAATTGTAGTTATACAGTAAATAACGGCAGAATTTCAAAGAATATTAGAAAAATTGATAAAATATCACAATGAACCACATTTAAAAAAAACGATCAATGTCAAACAAACTTCTTATTGGAACGTCCAGGAAGAAGATTTTTTCCCTGTCTTTTCGCCTCCCTAAGATATCAATGATAAGGTTGTGTAAGCACTTTCAATATATATTATCGCAATGTTATTTAGTCGTTCTTGACCCATGCTATTCTGCAAGTCGCCTTAAGCCACTGAATGACCGCTCCGAGAATTGTGGCTAGCATACTTGCCACTTTGTAGAACACTGGCATCATTATAGTATTATACCATATATATGAAATACTATCAAACATAAAAGAAACATTCGTAATATATACCATTATATGAACTGGTAAAATTAAAAAGAGCTGAAAGAGTCAATTCGTGTGATACCAAAATCGACCTTAAAATCATGTACTATAAGGTTTAAAAACGCTTGAAAAAAAATGGTTCCAATGACTTCCAAGCAGAACCATACAGCGCTAAAGGGTTAAAAATGTGCAAGTGAAAATGTCGCGTGTGGGTAATATAGTTTCTGAAAAGGCATAATCAATTTGCAAATATAAAAGTTACAGATATGTACGAAGCTTTTGCTCAAATATTTTGGGTGATTTTTGTCCGAAAAACTATTTGGGTTAGAATTTTGGGGTGGGGCAATTGCCCCTTGACCTCCCCCCCACCTCCTACGCCTGTGCATATAATAACCATATTTATTGATACATTATACAAAATAATCATGCCGTAAGTAATATTTGTTTGTTTAAATATATTAACATAAAGTTATTTTTCCGAAATCATATTTTGATCATTTGGCACGTATACGAATTTTTGTTTGTTACTTCCTGACATTTGTTCTTATGTCGCTAATAATACAAAAACCATAAACTAGATGGTCTTCAAATTGTGACAAAATACAGCTCTTTGAACATGCATAAATTAAATGATGCTCATATACACAACAATCTTTGTAGAAGGAAAAATTGCAGCGAAACATTGAAAAAAGATTTACTGTTTGAACATTAGGACGGGTCAATAAAAATAAATCACATTGACCAGATTAAATTCTCTACAGAATAATATTTAACTTTTCACCAGAAGCACTGAAGTCAGAATAAATGCTTTGATCTGCAAAGCAGTTTATTCCCAAGACCATTAGTCACTAAATTAGATGTTGTTATTTTTTAACACATGAATTCAATACTTTTAGTGCCCTTGTAGCTAGATATGTGCCGCTAAAAAGCACCAATAGAAGAAAAGCGTAGCATTAGAAAACTTTGTAACCCTTAACTTGTGCATTGAATCTGCTTGAAATTTACAATGAAGTATAATACCAGAAAACCAACATATCAAAAATAATGCTTTCGAAATACCACCAGGATATAAATATTACTTTATAACAAGGAATGTGTGTTTTATGAGTCTTTATACATAATCTAATCAAATCTATGAGAATAAAGTTTTTATTTTTCAGATTTGGTACTGCATGGAACAATAGAATAACTTATGTAAATTTTTTAATTAATTTGTCAGTATCAAATGAAACAATGGATATTTTTTGTAAAATACATCATTCACCGTAGTATTTACTTATTTCAGTTAAGAAGTTTGTACTTTTGTTTTGAACATTGGCATGAGGTATATGTTTAACATACATATGTATTATATTGATGCGTGAAATTTCAAATGAATATGATTTTATTTTTTATGTTATGTTTATAGTTATAAAATAGCATTGTATTTGATTGGCGAGAAATGTTTTGATTATATTAAATCTAATTTTATAACATATGTATAACCAAATCGCCTTATGAATTAATGGTTTTAGAGCTTGTACAGCCTTCTTCCTTTTATTAATAACGTTGTGTTTCAGAACCAGAAGGTAAGCCTACTATTACTTCAGCACAGAATAAAAGCAGCTCATCTATTCACCTCCAATGGATACCGCCACCAAAAGAAACAATTCATGGAGAATTTCTTGGCTATCGCATCCTCTACAAACCACGAAATAATGAAAGACTACAAAGAGAAGTCATCCTACGAGAGCCTCATATAAGAGTATTATTCAGATTTTTTTTCTTGAGTAAATATATAGGTTAAGTTCTGTTGTTGAGGTGGAAAGTTATTGCAGGGATATTAGAATAATAATATAATAAATCCCTTGTTTTTATTTTATTCTTGATTCTTGCTTTACCAAGAGCGAAAAATTATTTTAATAAGAAGAAAGTTTTTAATTTCTTAGTTGGCAACAACTTCAACATCGGGTAAAAATATTCAGATTGTTTTAATTAATTTAAAAATACAATAACAGCAACTTCTGAAGCAGGTAAGTTTTGATTTGAATTAATTATTCAGCCCAGTAGATTCCTCACTAATCATTAATTCAGACTGTTTGTGTTTTTTAGCACTTGAACATTTTTGCAATTACTGAAGGAGTTAACTTGACGAATATCACAGTTGTAGAATGATTAAATCGTTTATTTTAATACTCAGTTGTCAAAACTGCATTAAGTAAGACTAACTAGTTTTTTGAATAATTAATTTGTAAGTACTTAATGGACTTGTAGTTTTTGCAAAAGATCTACACGTTTAATTCCAAAAATACATATCATAATAATACTCAAATTGGTTTACAGCATTACACGATAAGAAACTTGGACACTTTCACACAATACTTGATTTCAGTTCAAGTGTTCAACCCAGAAGGACGTGGTCCACCTGTTACAGTAGCTGTAATGACTGATGAAGGAGGTAAGATATGCAAGCTTTTACTTTCGGTGTAATAGTTTTATTAAGAGAAATAAAGATCTGGTAGAAAACAAGCAAGTTTACACATGTTTCCCTTTAAGAATCTAACTAATGGTTCAAAGTGAGCGGTAACTAAGATCAACCATCCAGGATTCGCCTTATTGTCTGTTAGTATAGTTTGTTGTACGGTTTGATTGCTTACTACACTAAATCTGTATGAATGGTAAGTTTAACTTGTTGGCGTGGACAATATTATAAAGATTCACAACTCGAAAAGTTACATAATAACTAATTCAGCACAAGGCAATTGCACATTTTAATAAGTTTTAGTAGCACACTACCTGCTC